>NW_013668196.1:124308-160732 GCF_000517525.1 Limulus polyphemus | reverse complement strand
GATCCAGTAGCCGTTAGTAAGATTGAGCTCTACTATTGGATCTACAACTATTACTGACAACATCCTAAACTGTTAGTAAGATTGAGCTGCTACTGGATCTACAACTATTACTAACAACATCCTAAACTCTCAGTCTTACTAACAGTTTAGTATGTTGTCAGTAATAGTTGTAGATCCAGTAGTAGCTCAATCTTACTAACAGTTTAGGATGTTGTCAGTAATAGTTGTAGATCCAATAGCAGCTCAATCTTACTAACAGTTTAGGATGTTGTCAGTAATAGTTGTAGATCCAATAGCAGCTCAATCTTACTAACAGTTTAGGATGTTGCGAGTAAAAACTGTAGATTCAACAACAACTTTCAATTTAGGATGTTGTTAGTAAAACTGCAGACTTAATGATATCTTAATTATACATAGAAGTTAGGGTGTTGCCATTAAACTGTATAGGCTTAATAATACATCAATTACGAACTGGTTGGTTGTTAATAGAAACTGCAAACATTGTAGTAACCATGATGTGCCTAGACATATGGGGGGTTGTTATCGGGAATTTGAAATTTTGAAACAATTCTGTTCCTGTATGCATGTAGTCTTAATGTAGGTATTTCTGGTAGCTTGAGAGAATCCTTGAAAAGACCTGACAACTGAACAAGAACATATAAGTATATCATTATAGTTACACCAATTTCTTGATCTTCATTCAGTTAAGACTGTTTTCATCTGTGTTTAATTTTTCATAAATGACATTCCACTTTTCAGATTTAATTGAAAGGCCAAGTGTGGTAGCGACGACCAGGTTGTTAAGCACAAAGTTACACAATGGGCTATCTGCGCTTTGCCCATCATGGGTATCGAAACTCGAATTTTAACGTTGTGAGCCAGTAGACCTACCGCTGAGCCACTGAGGGGTTTCGATGACTAGGTTCATAGAAGTTTCAATTACAATGGTAAGCTAATACTGATTTTAGCCACGAGGTGACAGGTATTCAGTGCTTTTTGTAACTATGTTCTTATCAAAGTGGAGCTGGTTGTAATACAGATGTTCATGTTGTCTCCAATCTATCAGTCTCAGCGAAAGAGTAAATCATTCCTGAAGTTTACCTTCTCATATTTCTGCTTTCTAAGCACGTCTGTCTTCTTTAAACATAATACCAGTGTACGAGTAAGAACAATACCGATTTTCAGAAGTTGTCTAGCCGGTATAGTCTTAACATGTGACTTATTTCATAAATTAACACACCTGGATTCTTTGCTCAAACGTAAGACGAAAATTTTTTTAAATTTATCCTATGATAAAACATACTTGTGAAATCACTAAACGGGTACCACGTGGACAACCACTGGAGAAAAACGAAAGGTGTCGCCACTCTAGAAACCTATTGTTGTTAAGCACAAAACTGCCACTGTGCCATTGTAGTGTCAAGAAACCTAACTTAGTTTGTTTGAACTTGGCAATAAGTTGGCATTCTTCCAAAATGTAAAGTATTGTTACGTCTCTGGTCGTTGGTTAATTTTCCGTAAAAAATTATTTCCGAAAAACTTCAGCGATACAAGTCCTTTCTTAAATAAAACTAGTTTATTCTTTCTCAATACAACTTTGCAATACACTTAATTTCCACAGTCACTTTCACTTAAACACACGCTGTAATTCACAACGATTCACGCACTTTATCTTACGACTTGACTCGATTATCTGTCTATCTCTTCAATCTGCAATTATTCATGCCATCACTTCTTTTGCTGGCTTATATATACAAAAATAGAGGGCGCATGGAGAAGACTAGAGTTGCCACGAACAGACATGATCCTTCTAGAATCTCATGAAGTGTTATTAGGTCACGTGACTTCCGCTGTCGTAACAGTATAAACCGAATCACGCCTCTAAGTGTCTGAGGGAAGAGTTAGGCAATAAATCCTGTAAAAAACAGATAATACAATAAAAAAATGGATAAAATTCCAAATAAACTTCAGTTAGCTTATATAAAACCCATAAGAGGAAAATTTGTTAAACAAAACATGAAGCTGATCTCGCTAATTTTTCAGTTCATCAGCATTCAGTGGAACCAACCAAATAGAGATTTACAACACGTGACACCAGCCAGCGGGAAAAAACTATATCGATATGTAAATAACACCTGACTATTCCGGCCAGAATTCCAGGTTCCTAATATCAACTAGAATAAAACAAAGACTCTAGATAACAAAAGACTATTCTGGCCTAGTTTCAAGGTTTCCACTATCCACTGGATTTCTACAGAGGCTTTAATAATATAAGACCTTCTGGCAGTATTCACTGAAATAAAATATATACTTGAAAACCATAAGACTTTTCTGGATAAGTTTCCATGTTTCCGATATCAAGTGGAATAAAAGAAAGACTTGAACAGCATAAGACCATTTAGGTTGAGTTTCCATGTTCTCTGTATTCACTGGAATAAACCAAATGGGTATGCGAATAACATGAGAACGATTTTGGATAAAATTTCAGTATTCACCAGAATAAACCAAATAACGATTTGTTAATCTTATACTATTGTGACAACAATTCCAGTTTCTCACAATACTCTGGAACAAACCAAACACAGTTATGTCTAAGTATCCAGTATTCACTGGAAAAATTCAAACAGAATTGTGAACAACTTAAGACCGTTCTAGGTAAAATCCAGTTTACGAGTAATCACTGGAAAAAACACAGTGGACATAGCGTGGTTGAGATATAATTATGCACTCTTGTTCTTTTTCAAAGTAAAGAATGCAGTTTTAAAAGTATGAAAGGCCTAATATCAATGGTTTGTGGCAAGTATAATTAATTATATTAATTAACTTTGAAAAGACAATCACTCCTTAACAAGATATATGAATAACATGAGATGGTTCTGTCAAAAATTCCAATCTCCTAGTAACCACAATAACAATCTAAACAGATATGTGAGACCGCTGTGACTAAAATTCTAGTTTATCAGTATCAACTGTAACAACCTAGATATAGATGTGAAGAACTGTAAATAATCTGTTCTAAAAAAAATTCCATGGATAAACAGTTCAATCTATAACTGTATTGAAAATTTAACAAGTAATGAATGTGCGTGAGGTTCTTGGAACTGAAGAAGCATAATGCATGACTTTATATATTCAATGTAGCATCAAGGAGCTGAATTTTAACGGGCTCCTCACGAGCCAGTGGGAGAAATTTATGTTGAAAAAACAAAACAAATCTACCCGATCCGGTTTTTGTTAATTTAAACTGAAATATTTTGGAGGTTTTTATTGGCTAAAAAGAAGGCATTTCCCGCACTCTTTTAGCTTGGGGTTGCGAAAATGGATTTGAAGTGGTAAGGTGACAAATCCGTCAGCACATCACGAGCTTAACGGCCAAACAGAAGAAGCATGGAAGTCTCCAAATGAAACGCAGAGGTTTTCAGGAACCGTTTAGGACCACCTTGGTGGATATTGTGCAGTAAGTCGGGTACAATATTATGCCTGTAGCTGCTTTCAAAGTGTTCCTTTCTGCTCGTCCTACTTCTGACTATCGTGATGCTTCGACCTTCCCTACCAAATCGCAGTGAAATCGTTCGTATCTCAATTGAAAGCTAAACATAAAAAGTTGATAGCAGAAGCATAAAAGGTCGGCAGATGTTTAATTAATGATGCAGAGAATATGGATTTATTTATATATACTAAATATACGTATCTACTTGTTTGATAATTTCTGGTAAAAATTATTTCCGAGAAACTTCAGCGATACAAGTCCCTTCTCGATACAACTTTTTGTAATACACAGAATTTCCACATTCACTTTAAACTTAACAACCTTTATAACACACGCTATAAATTGCAGTGATTCACACACTTTACTTACGGTGCCTACTGTTCACTTGAGTCAATTATCTATCTATATCTCTTCTAATCGCGCTGGTTTTTCTCGCCATGCTTATATACTAAAAACAGGGCGCCTCGAACAAACTAGAGTTGCCAGGAAAATAAATGATCCTTCGAGAAACTCCAGCGTCGTGTGACTTCCGCTGTTGTAACAGTACTATCTAGTATGGAGACTTGATGATGCTGTATTTCACTTAAATATTATCAATTAATAAACAAAAACTTGTCTCGAAGTTATCTCAAAAAGAATTGTCCAATACCTTCCTCTTTGGGAGCTTCCAGATTGAGCTTACTTTTAATATTCAACAAACTGTAGAGTAAAGAAACCCGTTGGCTCCTGAGGGATGTGTTAAATTGTCATGTTGAGGGTCAGTTCTAAAGCTGTCCACTCGAGGAATCCCTCAGCCAGTCAAACGTGGACTGGATGAATAGCCTTGTTTAGGGCGCTTTACTAGCAATCTGTAGGTTGCATGTTTGAATCCCCATCACCGAACATGCTCGCCTTTACAGCTATGGGGTCGTTATAACGTGACGGTCAATCCCGCTATCCTTTGGTAAAAGAGTAGCCCTAGCGTTTGCTGTGGGTGGTGTTGACTAGCTGTTCTCCCTCTAATCTATCACTGTTAAATTAGGGATGGTTAGCCCAGATAGTCTCGAATAGCTTCGCGCAAAATTAAAAAAAACAAAAAACAATCTGGCTGAACATACCCAATTCCAATACACTGGACATAAATATCGAAAGTATTTTTATAGTAGCTTGGAAGATTGAATATTTTTAGAATTAGATAACAGATTGCTATCATGAACTTGTTTTATTGCTACTCTTTTTTCGATGTCTATTCTTAATTGGACATATAAACATTTTAAGTGCTTATCTTTCAAAATATTATACAAATACTTTTTTGTACTTAAATTAATCAATATATAAAACTTAAATATTGTTGATATCCGCTAGAGGTTACCCTTTCACCATAATTTCTTGTCGTCTGGTAGATTGTTAGGCTTAGCAAAAAGCGGCAATCTTAAAAGAACTTAATAAGTGCATCACTAAAAAGTAAAGTTAATAGGTAAGTTGGCATTTTAATGATTATTTTGGTGTTAAAGTCCTATCGTTTAGCTTGAAAGTTGAAATTTTAGAGACCCAGGAAACATTGAAAGTTTGAGATTTGATAACACTTTTACAGTTATAGTTATATTTTATATACAAAACTAATAATATTTGTTAGAAATAACTTAATAATATTATTTAATAGTTGCTTTAATTTTAGATTATTTTAATTTACGATGAATTTAAGTCTTTTCTCGTAATTTGCTTACAAAATAAAATAAGTCTGTTTTTGTAGCCTAACTTGGAATACAGGCCTAGAAGTAGAAGTAGCCTAAGGTAAATATATCAACTCTCAAGTTACACTGGCTCTGTCAGTGTAACAGTTTGCGGCTGAAAATTGTAATCGGAACTAAGTAAGTAATGACGGTTGACATGTTTACTTACTGTTCGCTTCGATTTTTTGTAATTAACATAATTGTGTCCTAGATCGATACGTACTCCAGAAAGTTGACTGTCAAGATCTGATGTTAATATATTAATGTTAATCATGTGAATGCATTTCAATTATGTGATCAGAGAAGCTCTTTCACTATTAATATTATTTTAACCATAAACCCATAAACCTAATTTTATGGTGGTCATTTTATGGTGGTTAGTTAAGACATAAATCTATATAAGAAGTTAACAGTACAAAATGCATTTAATAAAGAAAAAACTGACTCAGTAGTATTACTGAATAGCATCATGGTAGTGCATTGTTACAAGAAGTAAAGTTAATACTAAATTTATATAATTTTAGGGTATTTTTACAGACATATTGATTACAAGTCAAAAGGACAAATATGAAAAAATAACTGGTTTTTCATCTGTGCTTGCATTAAGAACTTATTATTAACTGTTATTTTTAAAAATTTTATTTCCAAATTTCTGTATTTCAAGTTTTTAATTGAAAGGCCACAAAGACTTGATTGATGATGATGTCTTGGTGTTGCCTAGTAGTGAAGTTGACACTGCGAGTGCTGTCTTTATATATATATATATATATATATAAATATGTGTCTTTATTTTGGTTTTTGAGCAAAATATCGGTCAGTTTCATAAAAAGAAAATATCCATTTCTCATCTTTCTGAAAATATTTGTAATTTTTTTAGATTTTTATCTGGCTAATGAGATTATTATCTCTGCTTTATCTCTACTTTAAGAAGGGATTTGATTTTTCCCTGAAAAATTTAGCATGGATTTAAATTATTACTTTTATCAAGGGTGGCCATGCAGAGATGACCTTGAAGGATCAAATGGTCTCCTGTGTCCTTATGCTATGTTAATACAAAGGTTAGATACATCAACTAACGTACAGTATATGATGATCTTGTTCTATAAGTTTAACAAGGAAACTAGGTTATCTACAATTGCCTCAATAAAGACACTTTGGATAATCCTTGGAACTGTTTAGTAACACATAAAGATGAATTACACTAATTAATTCTTAAACACTGGGCAAATGAAATTCACATGCTGTGCATTGAATCTAATTGAATACTTTGCTGTTGTTTTAACCATGGTAGTCGAACTTCCCAAGTCAGTAGGTACATGTGAGTTTTCCAAATTGAAAAACAACCCTTTTCTCATTGTCTAAAATTTGATCCCATTTGTTGCATTTCTTTTTCTACCTTCTCTCAGCTGTCACTGTTTATACATTTAAGAAACATATCTTTTACAGTCAACTGCCGAAAAGATAATGCATTTGAGTATTCTTTTATATGGAGAAATTGACTGCATATAGAAATTTATTTCTGTTGGTAAAAAGTCAGCAAAGGTTCGTGTATTTTTACTGAATTACACTTTCAAATGACTTGTTATTTAAATAGATTTTGTATGATGAAGAAATAGTACAACAATACTACCTTTTTAATTTTAAGTAGAGTTTAAATATACTGATTGAAAACGAAACAAGCATCTAAAATGAAGTAACAAATGACAAAATACTGACATTTTCTACGTGGTACCAGGCTCTGATAGAACTATATGGCATTTGATATTTATATCCAATACATTCAAGCTGGTACTAGTGTTTTAACATCAGGATATATGGACAAAAAGGGCCTTTTGGTTTCTCGAGACTACCCATGCACATTCACCCTTGAGAACAAGTAAAAACATAAACTCACCATTTGTTTTTCAGAAAAGTATTGATTACTCTCTTAAGCTCTTGGTAAGTGCTGGCCTCAGCTACTGCCAGTGGTAACTCATTACATAAGCCAGTCTTCATGTTAGAAAACTAAAATTGGAGCCAAGCATGTTTTTTCAAACTCTTAAACTTGTTTCTTCTCATTTTACTATCTTCAGAATACAGTACAAAGAAATCAGAGATATTTATCCCAAAAGTAATCTTGTAAACGTCAGCAAGATCAACTCTTACCTTGATTTTGTCAATAAAAAATAAGTCTATCCTTATTAGATAACCTTTGCATTTCCAGTTTCATCCTAGTAGCTGCCTTCTGAACCCTTTCCAGTAAGTGGATATTCGTGCTACTATATCGTACAGTCTAAAAAGATATTTACCCTATTGTGTGCGTTCTACACAGATACTGTCATCATCACTGTTTAAACTTTTGTTTATTTGCAATTTGCACCATTTATTATAAATAATGCTTTTAAACTAATAAAGTACAAAATACCATTACAACAATGAAAACTATCACAATTATAATCTAAATTTAAGGTACTCTTTTGGAACTTATTATAATTATTTGCTGAAGAAAAATGTGAATACATATACATTACTTAGGAAGAACTTATGTTTTAGTGGATCATTAAAGTGGTGATGATGATAGTATCTGTGTAGACCACACACTATAGTGTAAATATCTGTGTAGACTGCATGCTATAGCAGCACCTGATATTCTGTCTTAGATAAGGAGACTAAAAATCTATTCAATATTTCAAGAGAATCCTTACTAGTGATTTGTATGAAGAAATAATTATCATCTTTTTTTAAACATGTAATCAACATGACTATAAATAAATCCTAAAATTCTGTTAGTTAGTTCTTTTGTTTTTGCTTCAGTTCAAACTGTTTATAATAAACTTAAGGAGGTTGGTTTGCATCCATAGAAAACTTATCTCAACACCTCAAGCAAGGCCATCAAGACTGGGTTCAAGATGAACTGGCTTAGACAATAAAAATTGTATGCAAGTTCTCTTTGTAGATGAAGCCAGGTTTTGTTTTAGATTTGCAGACATTTGTGCCAGAGAGTGAAGATAACCTGAAGAACACTATCAAAACACCAATGCTGTTATGATAGTAAGTTTATTATGTTCTGGAGTGGGCTGCATTAATTTTAGTGGCAATACTGATTCCTTTGTATTCTGAGATGGGTTTTTTACAGCTGTAAAGTACAGGGATGAGATTTTGTGTATTAGTTTCATACTTGTGGATAGACTGCCCAGATGCAAAATTGCTTCATCCATATAGGTATGCAGATATGAGATATATATTTTAGTGATTCAGAAAGTATTCTATTGAAAGTGGAAAGCTAATTAAATTTTGAGTTTTATATGTAAGGTATTTGACTAGATGTCTGAAGAGGCAATGATTTCCTTGTGTGAGTCACTAGTTAGGCTTCATTTGGTGGAGCAGTGTGTGAAATTTTGGTTCTCTTATCTAAGAAGGACATTGAATTGTTGGAGTGAGTTCAGAAGAGGCTACTAGGATGATTCTGGAGATAGATTTTCATATAAAGATGGGTTGAGAGATATTAACTTATTCCCTTTTCAAAAGAGAATCATTGTAGATTTCCTTTGGATTTATTGTAACTGGTATCTTTTTCCTCCTTCTCAATTGTGGAAATATTTATCTGGATACATAATTGTCAGGGTTTTATGTTTATGGGCTTGAATTCTTCTATAGTAGGTTTCCGACACAGTACTTCCCTCCGCTCACAAGATTAACTATTCTCGTTCATTGCTACTTTTTTGTTACGCATACACAAGCCTTTCACACCCTCTTATTGGAATCAAATGATTCTTGTGTGTCTCTGATGCAAATCATCATACGTCACTTCTCCACCAGTAGGAGAATAGTACACTCATGTGATGCATGTGACTCTTTCTATGTGCCTCTACCAAACTATCACTTGGCAGTGCTTGCACTCGGATGTCTTTTTTTTTCATCTTGATTAGTGTTTGAGATTTAATTAGTTCTCAAAGTGGTATAATTTTACATACTCAGTTTTTTTTAAAGCATTCAGGTTCAATTACCCTTATTCTAGTTGCATTTATTTCTTACTTCATACAATTTTGTCGACTAATACAACATGAATTCCAAAGTTAATGACACCACTTCAGGTGTCTCACATTCGACAGGCTCTTTACCACAGGCTTCAGGTCTTGTCGACCAATTGGGAGATTTGTCTATGTTTATTTGTAGGGAGATTAAACGTTGTATGGGTCAACCTCTATCTCCAGAAATTGCCTCACTTCCTCCTGAACCTGTGGAACTTGGGCAAGCTGAAAAGGACTTTGATCACCTGTTTCCACATCCCAAATTTGCTGTGCCTTCCCATACCCTTCTTGAGGATTATGTTCAGCCTTTCACTATTTTTTCTCAGGTTTGTGATGTTTTATCCCTTTCTCCCATATCTTATGACTTGAGTCCTTTATTGCTGCATGAATATACTTCCCAACCTTATTTTGTTTTTTCCCTGTCCCCTAACATTTGGGTTCATGCTGAACAATTTGCCTCTCAGTTGGATGATGACATTAGTATGCCTCATCCCCCATTAGCTTGAGATCAGTCTGCCCTCGGATGTCATAGGGCTAACTGTCCATATCTCAACCAACAACTGTTGGGTTTGGTTTTAATTATTCGAAGGTGAGCACTGAATCTCCCGTTAGTCTTAGCCATGTCCAATTTTCCTGCTTCCATCTTACCCCCACTACTCTTTTGTAGTACATTTCTACAATCCATCTTTTGTCTGAGGCTCTTCACAGAATTCCTGAGGTATTTTCTGGGGGTCATCTTCTCCCTCGTTAAGTCAACGTTTGGTTCATTTGTCGTCTTTGGCTCTGGCTTTACAAACGTGGTTTATCTACTGTTGGGACCTTTTAGGTCGTGATGTGGTTTTGTCAAGAACCTGTTTAGCTGCTCCTTGTCTCCAGGATTTGCATATGACTCAGTTTTTAAGATATTTAATGTTTGATACAGTCTCGCAGCCCTTGGAGTCTTGGGGGCATCTGTCCAGCAACAATCAACCCTTTTTCATCTGGTAATCATTTTATCTCAGTCGGAGCTAAGGGTGGTGCTAATTCTGGTTTCTGTTCCTTCCCCCTTCCCACCCCTTCCCTGTTTCTCCTTCTTGTGATGCCACAGCTCATCGTTTTTCTTGATGATGCACGATAGGCTGCTACCAGTTCCAGTGAGTACTTGGTGGGTTCGGGCTTGGCGGGAGCTCGACTTACAACCTTTGTTCATTGGTGGCGTCCTTTCATCACCGATGTTTGGATTCTTCATGTTTTGTCAGAGTCCCTTGAAATTCCATTTCTTGCCCCACCTCCCTTGTTCCAGGTGCCTGGTTCTTTTCCTTCTTCTCAAGATCCCATAACATGCCAGCATCCATCAGAGGTGGTACAGGACCACCTCACTCACCAAGCTATTGGATCTGTTCCACATCATTCATCGTGGTTTTACTCCCATCTGTTTGTTGTTCCCTAAAAGACCAGGGATTGGAGGTCTGTCCTTGATTTGTCCTGCCTCAATCGATTTGTTCACCTTCATTGCATATCTGCATATTCCAATCTTGTCCTTATCTTCGATTCATCCATCAAGGGGTGGTGTACCAATTTTGTGCCCTACCCTTTGGGCTAGCCTCTACTCCTTATGTTTTCTGTCAGGTGATGAGAGCTTTTGCTATTCATCTTCATTTCCTGAGGTTGCATTTCCATATTTACCTGTATGACTGGCTACTTCTGGTCCATTCCAAACAGGAGTTGGCCAATCATACTAGTCAGCTCTTTTTAGGACCTGCTCGGTTAGGCTGGTTGATCAAATTGGAGAAGTCCTTCCTGAATCCTACCCAATACCTTGTGCATTTGGGTGTCTTTTTGAACACTCACCTCAGTTAGGTCCAACCTTCTCCTCTCCAACTCCATTGTTTGGAATTGTCAGTTTGTTACACCCTGTCTGCTCCCTCACTTTCTGCATGTAAGGTTCTGCCTTTTTTGGGGATGTGGTCTTCTATGACACTGCTAATCCCCCTTGACCATGCAGACATTCACTCGCTTCAGTGGACTCTGCACAATCAATGGAACTTTGCTCAGGATTACTTGGATGCTCCCATCACCATTCTTTCTTCCCTTGTAGATGATCTCCTCTGGTTGTTGGACAAGACTCACACATCAGCAGGTGTCGTGCTTCCTCCTCCTCATCTGGATTTTCATATGTTTATGGATGTATCCCTTCAGGTCTGGGGTGTGTAGATTGATCACCAGGAAGCTTCAGGTCATTGGTCTGCTGACAAACGGTCTTTACGTATCAATGTTCTAGAGCTCCTAGCTGTTCGTTGGGCTTTGGATCACTTTCTTCCCATTGCCAGACATTGTCTGGTAATGATCCATTCTGACAATTCAAAGGTGGTGGCTTATATCAATCACCAAAGTGGCACTCAATCGAGATTCCTTTGTTTTCGTACATTGGATCTTCTATATTGGGCCCACATGCAACACATTAATTTAATTGCGTGTCATGTTCTGCGTGCTTTCAACCTTGTGGCAGATCATCTTTCCCATCTTGACAAGATTTACCTGATTGAGTGGTCCCTTCACCCTCTCATTTTCCAGTGGCTTTGCAGTCTGTGGGGTTTTCTTCACATCAATGCATTAATCACCAGTTATCCCTCTTTTGGTCCCCGATACCTCATCCTCAGGCTTTGACTATAGATTGGTTGCCCCAATTCTTATATGTTTATCCTTTTATCTGATTGCTTCATTGGGTAGTTTCCCTTATCCATACCAGATTCTTCTG
Source organism: Limulus polyphemus (assembly GCF_000517525.1). Classification (NCBI taxonomy): domain Eukaryota; kingdom Metazoa; phylum Arthropoda; class Merostomata; order Xiphosura; family Limulidae; genus Limulus; species Limulus polyphemus. Next base: position 148,783 of record NW_013668196.1, on the reverse strand, counting down.
ATCACTCGCTACTGGCTGGCTCAACCGTGGTTTTCTTGTTTATTCCAACTACAATTATTCCCTCCTGTATCACTTCCATTCTTACCCAACCTTCTTTGTCAACCCCAGTCACTGGCTCTGCATCCTGCACTTCATGTCCTCTTTCTTCATGCCTGGCTTTTCTCCAGTCCTTGATGAGAAGATCTGGTTTCTCCCATCATGTAGCTTTTCATTTTCTATCTATCCTTCCTCCATGGAAGTTTATCAGCAAAAGTGGATGGTCTTTCGCATATAGGTTGGCTCAGGGATTTCATGCTGCTCCTCCTGCTGTTACTGGTGTCTGTAAGTTTCTCACATGGCTTTTAGACCATGGGTCTTCAGTCTCCTCGATTTCAGGTTATAGGGCATCTTTTTCCCAAACCTTTCATCTTTCCCATTACCGCAGGGTTTTTCTCTTACCCATCCTTACCATGTTAATCCGTTCCTTCCAGAGTCATTGACCTTCTCAACAACCTGCTCTTCTAGACTGGGACATTAGTGTGGTCCTCCGTTCCCTTACTTTACCCTCGTGTTCCTTGTTTCACCTGTTACTTAAGTCACATTTCCTTCTCAATTTGGCCTGTGGGTCTCGATGGTTTAGTTTGTTTGCCATCGACATAACATGCACACTTTATCACCATACCTATCTTTTCCTTTATCCAGATTGTTTTGTCCTACCCAAAACCTTGACAGTGTGTGAGGGTAACTCCCCCTTTTTGCCTATTTCTCTTCCCTCTATTTCTTATCTCTTCCCACATCATGATTCAGGTAGACTTCTATGTCTTGTGTGTGCTCTTCTTTGTTATATTGCCCACATGGCATCCTTCCGTGGTTCTCGTTCCATCTTTTTATCCTGGGGCAACCTTCTTTGTTCAGAGATCTCTTCCCTTTTACCCTCACCAATTGGGTTCATCATTTGATCTTGTTAGCTTATTCCTCTTTGTCCTCTTCCTACTGTACTTTATTCTGTGTTACCTCTCATCAAATCCAACACCTCACCTTTTTTCTCCCTTCTCATCTTTGTTGGCCTTTGGAGGAAATCTTACATGTGGACAAACCCTAACACGTTCATTTCCCATTATTTACATCATATCATGGTTTTGGCTTCCTCGGGTTTTGGCTTTCCACCTGTTACTGTACTTCAGACTTTGGTGCAATGCTGACACTGGCTAAGTCTTTATTAATACTTTCTTTTATTTCAGGGCCCATTCTTCATACCTTCATTACATGGATCCCACTCAGTGGCGAGTGGTGCCTAACCAGGTATTCTTTAACTCTAAATCTGCACTATGCCATGTTGACTAGTGGTTTTCTTTCCATAGCTTTACATGCTCATCTTTGAGATGGGGTGTTTCACAAGATCGCTTTTAGGTGAATATCCTCCTGTTATTTGCTTCATAACTTGGTCCATCTCAGACCGTACCATCCATGGACTTAATGGGTAAAGTAGAATGGGATAACTGCCCATGCCTCAATTGAATAAATCGGTATGGTCTGCTTTTCAAAATAGGGTTTTGTGATCACCATTTCCCGGATCTATATCTCAGGGTTAATCCTTTGTGATACCCAGGAATCAAAGTGGTTCTCAGTTCTCTGGTTCACGTGTTTGAGGTGAAGATGGTATGATCCTCATCCTACTCTTGTGCAGATGTTGGTGCTCTGCGAGAAGGTTTTGGTTGTAGTTGATTTATAGAGTATGGTCTGCTGTGCCCTATCCACTCTACATCATGGAATGCTTTCTCATTTACCCACTTTTCTTATTGTGGGATTGAGTTACTCTATCTTTCTCCAGTTAAGATCACTTTCATACCCCATTCTCTCCCACCCAGATGTCCTCCTCTCATTTTCCACCAGGATTTCTTACACATTCCACGTATGGGCGAAGAGTATACCTGGATCAGAAGTGGTGCATTTTCCATCTTTGGATCTGACTCTCTCATCTACAGAGGTATCCTTCAGATGCTTTCGGGGGGTATGTCTGTTTTTCCTTTGCATGGGTACCTCCTCCTAATCAATGTGGGATTTTAGCTAATCTTGTGAGAAGAGGGAAATATCATGTCGGAATTATAATTTTCCTATACTGAAAATGTATTTCCGATAGATACTTTCCTTCACTCACACTTCCCACTAACTTCCGGTAATTCTGTCATCTGCCAAACTTCGTAGTGATAGTTTGGTAGAAGTGTATAGAGGGAGTCACATGCATCATGTGAGTGTACCATTCTCCTATTGGTGGAGAAGTGATGCATGATGATTTGCATGAGAGACACGTTGGAATAATTTGATTCCAATAGGAGGTGCGGAAGGCTTGTGGCATTTGTAATAAAAACGTTTGCATATAGAGGGCAGCAATGAACGACAATAGCTAATCTTGTGAGTGGAGGGAAGTACCTATCGGAAAAACATTTTCAGTCAGGATTGAAGACTACGAATGAACTGAACCTGTGATAAGTCAGAAGTTCTGAAAACAATTGAAGGTTAAATGCATGTTCCAACCAACTGGTGAGCTGACATTTTCTAGGAAAATTTGTCAAAACAGATGTAGTATATGTGCTGCACCTTTCAGTAACAATGGTGAGTGAAGTTGACTCTGAATTTCAAGAATGTGCTTGTTATACACAATAGTGAATTTTCAATCCACATAGCTGCTGTGCGACAGCGTATATATAGCTATATTAGTCAAACCCTTAACCATGTTGGCTTGTGGTAGTGGGCATACTGTTCACTGAGTATGGTAATCCTATATATATATATAGACAATAAACTTTTTTTTATTACAATACAATTTTTATGTTGGGTAGACAACAGTGGATGAACTCGTTTATATGGACTCAAATGGGTGTTTAGCAGCAGTGAAAAGAATAGTTAGAATCCTTAGCTCAAGGTATAGGAAGGCTTAATTTTATTTTATGGTTATTATAGCTTTGTATAATACACTAGTGAGGTCTCAGTATACTTCATGCTGTTTTGTTCCATTATTAAGTTGAAAACATTTCAGAAATGACTGATAGAATAATACCTAATTTAAAAAATTTGAGTTACAAGAAAAAAGAGTGAAAGATTGGAACTTGCTTTTTCTTGGATGTAGAAGAGCTAGAGGTGACATGATTCTCGTGTTTAAAACTGTTAGGAATTTAAATAATCTGTCTGTGGGTGTTTTACTGGAGTAGTTTTAAAAATAATTTGGCATTTCTAATTTAAATGTTATGTACAGTAAGTTTGCTTAACTTTAGTTCTGAAATCTCAAATCCAAACTGGCTTTTTTGTCAAAATTATTTCTTTATTATGGCTTGTAAGCTGAGGAGTTGTTTATCTGATTACATGGTATATGAATGTTAGTATAAAGCTTTTGAGTTTTTTTTTGGATAAATTTATGGGTGCAAAGGGTTATATTTAGATAGACTTGTTTCTTTGTTTGGTTATTTTGGTGGGTTTATTGGTGACCGCAGTGAGCCAAATATCCTTTAACACCTTGTTCCTCATTATGTTCTTATAAGATATTTGTCCATTAAGTTTTATTGTTAATATGGACATTTATGTTTTAATCGTATTTATTTTTTCTTATCTCAAAAAATCCTTATTAGAGATTTATAATTTTTATGCAGCCAAAACATTAATACCCAGAAGTGCTACAAGAGAAGACACAAACTGTAAATGGTTCTTGACCGAGCACTTGTTGATGGAATTGTTAATCCAGAGAAAATTGAAGACATTCTCCATCATGTCTCACAGTTGACTACTCTGTCTTCTCAGGATGCTAATTACTTTTCAGAAAAGATAAGTATTTGAGTATTCACAGCTTTTTCGTTTCTAAAGTCTTAGACTTGTTGAATATACACTACTGCAAAAATATAAGAGAACAAACAATTAATAAAATTACATCTATATTCATCAGGTATATGAGCAGGTCCCTACAACAGACATTTTGGACAAAGTTGTAGAATGTTGGCTAAATCATGTAATGAATATCATTTGTACAGTATGGCCATTTGAAATCACCTGGCCACTGCCCATGATTTAAGGTCAAGAACACCTATTGAAGCCTCTTAGTTGACTGCACAGAAACATAGCTTTTCAGATGCACTTGAGATGACCAGAACTGGTAGCAATACCACTAGATGACTCTATTCTTCACCAATGCATGAAGATTTAATATCTCTACCAGTAAAGGGTTCATGTCTGTAGATCAAAAGTGCAACATAATTGATCGTGAACAAAATAAATAGCTGAAAGTTTACTCCACGTTAACAAATTTCACTTTTATGTTAGCAACCTTTTGTATGCTATACTACAGCCTCTGAAGTGAATGAGCTGTTTTGCTTGTTGTAACATTGGTAGAGTTTACACCATTAATGTTGTTAAATCTAATTGCCAAAATCTAGTTGTGAATTAAAAAATATGAAAAAAGTATATTATACACACACACACATTTGTACATATATGCAAATACATCACCTCATATTGTTTCTTTAAAATGTGTTCAAAATCAAGTCATTTATTTAAGTTTGTAAATATAAAAAAAATGAATGAGGAATAAACTGTCTGTTTTCTTTCTATTATTATCCACATTATGAGTCTCAAAGAATATTATTGAATATGATCACTTAGGTGAATGATCAAGAAGAGGTATAGTGTGAATGGATGAGTTCAAATCTTCATTTACTTCTCAGAGAAAGGTTACTGATTGATGATATATTGATAGGTTATTGGAACACAGTTACTTCATCTCTCATAAGTTCAATCAGACCAGATGTTCCTAATTTAGGGTAACACCTGGTGTCATACTGTCATGATTTTAATAACTAACTTGGACAAGAAACCATAAAAGTCTTGGGATTTATGAGAAAGAAGTCCTTGATTTTGTGGTATGCAAACTTAAGTATATCACTCTTGTACAGTATATATTTCATTTTTGTAACATTTACAATTTTGTATATAATTTTCATTCAGTCATGAGAGCTGTGAATTCTTTTACAAGATACTTATATGGTATTTCATATATTGCCTTGTACATGTGAGAATGCTTTATGGCTGCCACATGTAGCAGAAATACTTCCAAAAACTTGTGATCCAGTTTTTCATTGGTTAGATGCACAGAGAACGTGAACTGTGAGAACCATTTTGGGGAGCAAGTGCTTGATATGTCTCACCTGTTGTTCCTGTTTTCTGTAGAATCTCCTAATTTTGTGTATTTCCTGAAAGCCAAGCCATCATCGGCATATTTTCCAGTGACATTAATTTTTGTTACCTACACTTCCTGATTCATACTTTTTACTTTTGATAGGCTGGCCATCATGGGCCCAGTGATCAGTTGTTTCTAGAACTACCCCTCAGCTTTGATCCTGTAATAACTTGAATCTTACACTTTGTCTACTTGTGGACTCACTTTGCATAAGACCCTTGGGTTTCACAAGTTTTTTACAGGAGCTTTATTTGTCATTCAGGAGTCACAACTGTCTATTTTCAACTAAGATCTGAGGGCATTCACATGGAGAATGCACTCATTGGTTCTGCACTTCCACCACTATATTGACATTGGCAACTCCAAGCCCTATTCTGTAGTCATTATCTGCTACGACTTCCTTTCTCCTTTTGCTATTCATTTGGGTTGGCTGCTCAGGCTCTTAATTCAGTACTAACTCCTTCAATATCTGATTCATTTGGGACCCTTTATCACCCCAATTGCTGAGTGAACTTAACCTTCTCCTTTATATTTATAAGATATTTGGAACTACTGGTTTCCAAGACTGTCATGTCTCTCTTTCTTTCTACTCATGAAGTTCTGTATGTTTTGAGGTCTCATGCATGCTTCTTTTCTATTTCATTCATTAGATTCTGGCAAATCAGTGGAATATACTCTGTGATCAATGTCTGCTCTTAATTCTCTATCTTCATCTCTTTAGCTCTTGCTGTCCTAGTGGTTCTAATGTTTCCACACAACTCTGACCATCCATCTTCTTCCACTCTGCTTATACTTATACCTGTTCACAGATACCTTTCTAGCTGAGTGGTGCAGTTCTGGATACCTTCACCAATTTCAGCTTTTGGTTTTCTTCAGATGTGGGTAGTTCAGTGGAATTGCCATTATCTTTTGTTAAAACTATTTGGTCATTCTGTTTTAATCTATTTCAACAACTCCACTGTCAGGAAATTCAGAATTCATATTTCATCTGTACAATGCAACTGAATACCTTCCCTTGAGACAACCAATAAACCTCTGTATGCATCAGGAGTCATTGTACATTAATCCAATTTCTCCAACAAAGAATGGTAAACAGTATCAGTACACACCCCAACACAATTAAATGAAGAAAAATTGTATGTCGTGAAAAACTTACCAGAAAGAGGGAAGATGGATTTCCCTGTAGCTCCTTTCTTCCAGTGTTTGACCAAACAGAAATATTTCACACTCTTCCTTTTTGTAACAGTATCATACAAATACCAGAAGCTGAGCTAACTTTGCAACACATATAGTTTCATCAAGTTGTCTGACAAATTTCAGACTGTTTTGGATATGTGTTATCAATTGCATTTTTATGTCAGCAGAGATTACATTCATATGCCTCATGACAGTGTCATCTCATAAATGGACAACCTTGAGGGCCTCAACATATTACTCTCCATGCATGATCTCACACATTTCTATGGCATCAGGAAAACTAATGTCTCTCTTCAATATTGTGTGGTTTCATGCAGTGGAAGTCAAAGTTACATATCATAGTTTTAATTAGTTGGACATGGTTGAATGGATTTTGATTTACTGTAGCATAGTATTGGTTTGATTACCTGTTGGACTAATAATAAATTACTTTTAGAGTAATATCTTCTTAATGAAAGGGAAAAGTTTTACTTTTTTTGTTATATTTCATAATGATTTTTTACATTCTGTCCAGTATTGAACAAAACCCATAAAATTACTCTTGTCTAAATAGTTTGGGATTAATATGTCAACTTGATTTGGCTTATCAGGAATGCCTCTGTTTTTAAGAAAGATGTGTAGCTGTTCATAATGTTTTACAAGAGCTAATGTACAATGTGCATAACTATAATGAATAGCATGAGTATAAAATATATATATTAGTTTGACTATGATCAAAAAACGAAATAAAGAATAAAGGAATTTTATGAAGGATTTATGCATTTATTGTTATAAGACATCATAGAACGGTATGATTTGGTATAGTAAACATAGCTGTCTATCTGTTCTGTAGGTCATTTTGAATTTGATGTTTAAGTACTTTACATGTTGAACATAATATGGGACAACGTACTGAAATCATAATGTGTGTATATATATTTTTTTGTACATTTGTCAGGCTGTTAACCTTGTTCTAGATGATCTGTTAGGGAACAAAGAGTTTGCAAGTGGAATTCTAGATGTGATATGGGTAAGTCATTTCTGTGGAATATGTTTTGAGATTAAAGGCTGTGAGTGATATGTTATGTTTCATTTAAATTTAATCCGGGAGTTATGATTTAGATAGTTGTGAAGTGTGAGTGTTAAATTTAGTATTTTCGATATGGTACATTACTTCCACTCACAGATATAGCTCTTGTCATTCAGTGCTGCCCTCTATAGGCAAAACTTTTTTCACATGCCACAAGCCTTGAGCTCCCACGTACCCCATGATCAGTTTGGTTCAACTGCATCTTGCATGTAACTTATCATATGACAACCCTCCACTAATAGGAGTGCAATACACCCTCCCAACGCATGACTCCCTCTATTTGATTCTACCAAACTATCACTTCTCGTATTAAGATAATTTTCATTCTGCTCTTCAATCATGTATTTTTTTTAAACTTAGTGAAGTTTTTGAAATTCTTTTTTCAACATTGAACTGTTTTGTAATAATTTATTCTAAAGTGGAATTGTTCTAATTTTTCAAACATTCACAAACATAAGGATAACTTATTTTTTTCTTCAAGATTTTCATTTATTTATTCTAATGCTTTGTGTTTGGTTATTCATCTTTATCAATGAATTCCAAAGCCCAACTTACCACTTTGGAGGTAATACCATCTACAAGCACGCTTTCACAGGCTGCAGGTGGGGGGAACTCGACTATGGAATTATTGGCTCTCATTTGATGCAAGATTGATTGTTATATCAGCCAACCTTTTTATCTTGATGTTGCCCTGTTCAGGACAAGGAGGAATGTGACAGCCTTTTTCCTCCACCTGATTTCTGTGTCTTCCTAGGCTCCTACTGCAGAATCAACTAGGCCTAGTATGGCATTTTTATACAGAATTTCTCAGGTGTTTTCTGTTTTATCAATTTCCCCAATCCCCTGCTGGGATAGCGGTAAGTCTACGGATCTACAATGTTAAAATCAAGGGTTTGATTCTCCTCAGGGGACACAGCAGATAGCCTGATGTGGCTTTGCAATTTCTTTTAATCCTTTTACTTTCTTGTTACATAATACCCACTCCTCTCCGTATTTTGTTCCCCCCTTCCCCAGATACTAGGGTTCATGCAGAGCATTTTGTATGTCGGATGCTTGAGGGCATTAGCATGCTTCGCCCTTCATGAGCTTCAGGCCACTTTGCTTGAACCTATCATCAGGCTGAATTTCCATTTCTTGATTCTCTACAGATTGAATTACTTTTATCAATGTGTGTGTGTGTGGGTAGGGGGGGGGGTTGAACCCTCATCATCCTGTTCATTTATCCCTTGCCTAGTTTTCCCACCTTTGTCTTACACTATCAACTCTCCTATGGTGTTTGTCCACCATCCACTTCCTTTCTTAGACACTCCACCAAGATCATAAGGGTTTTTAGAGGTTTCCCTGATTACCTCCATGTTGCCACATTTATCTGCTTTGGTCCTTTCCTTACACATGTGCTTTCTCTGTTGTTGGGATCTTCTGGGGAAAGATGATTTATTCTCCCAAGTTTGTTTAACACCTACTTATCTTCAGTACTTAGGTCTGGCCTCTTTTTTCCAATGGCCTGTTTTTGCAGATATTCCTGAGACTAGAATCCCATGTGGAATCTGTGAGACAGTAATCAACCCCTTTCATCTTTGGTTGATCATTTGTCTTATTTCGAGCCTAGACAACTGTTTCCCATCCCACTCCTTTCCAGATTTTACCAATTACTACCTCCAGGGGTTCCTCCACTAGTCGTTTTATTCAATTACAATGGACACGTTGCCAATAATATGGTGAGCACCTTGTGGGTTTTGGTTCAGTGAAGGCTCGCTTGACTGATTTTTTTCCCCTGTGGCATGATTTCACTACAGATCTTTGCATTATTTGGTTATATACACTTCCACTCCCCTCCTCCATTATCTTGGGGACCCATATCCCTTCCATTGCATCTGGATCCTACCACCAGTCAATGTCTATCCGAGGTGGTACAGAATCTTCTCTCCCAGCAAGAAATCAAACCTGTACCTCATCCTTCTCTAGTTCTCTAGGCTGATTGTGGTACCCAAGAAAACTTGGTATTGGATTTCTGTGATTGATTTGTCCTGTGTCAATAAATATTTGGTTCTGCCTCGGTTTACCATGGAGTCTTTTTTCACCCTCAGGTGGGCTTTTTCTGCAGGTCTATGGATGACCAAGGTAGATGTTTCAAATGCTTATCTGCATATTTCTATATCTTGTCTGTTGAGGCACTATTTTCAGTTTTTTCATCACAGGGTAGTGTATCAATTTCATGCCCTACCTTTTGGGCTTGCTTTGACCCTGTATGTTTTTTGTTCAGTGGTCAAAGCTTTTGCCTGACATAAGCATGCTTGGGAGTTGCTATTACACTATTACATGGACAACTGGCTTCTGTTAGCTTGTTCCAAATGGGAGTCTGCCCATCACACTCATCTGCTTCTTTTGGAGGCAGCTCATGAGTTGGAAAAGTCATTCCTTATATTTCCCAAATACCTTATCCACTTGAGTGTCTTTTTCAACAATCATCTCAGTTGGGCCCAACCTTCTCTTCTTTGACTTCATTAGATGGAGGTTTCAATTCACCACACCCTTACTGCTCCCAATGTGCTATTGCTTTTGGGGTTATGATCTTCTATGGAAACTCTTATCCCCTTGGGTTGAGCACATATGAAGTCTCTCCAGTGGACTTTGCACAACCAATGAAACCTTGTACGGGATCCCTTGGATGCTCCTATTTCCCTTCCTCCTTCCCTTGTCAACGATCTGCATTGGTGGTTGGATAAGACCCACACATCAGTGGGTGTTCCACTTCCTCCCCCTCATCCAAACTAGCATATCTTCACAGATGCTTCCCTCCTTGACTGGAAATGTGGGTTGATTAGCACAAAGCTTCAGGTAAGTGGTCTTTGGTCCAAGATGTCTTACCATATCAACATCCTGAAGCTTTTGACCATACATCATGCTTTGGATCATTTTCTTCATCTTGCCAGGAACCGTCTGGTCATGATTCATTCTGACAATTCTATGATAGGCAGCACCCGTTCTTTTTCTCTTTGTGGTAGAACCTTGGAGCTCATTTTTTTGGGCCCATACACTCTGTATTCGTCTTCTTGCATATCATGTTCTGGGTGCATTCAACCTTGTCTTGGATTGTCTTTCCTGGCTGGGAGAAAATTTGTCCGATGGAGTGGTCTTTCGATTCATACATTTTCCAGTGGCTTTGGTGGGGTACTCACCTGAATGTATTTGCCACATCCCTCACTACCAAGTTACCTCTGTTTTGTTCTCTGGCTCCTGATCCTCTTGCATTGGCTGTTGATACATTCAGCCAGAATTGAACCAACAAATACATTTTGTGTATCCTTCTACCTGTCTCCTTTCCTGTCATGGGTTTTCACCTGCTCAACTCACTGTTCTTCTTATGGATTTCTGACTTGACTGTTTGATCACAGAACTTCTGTCTTTCCAATCATGGGCTATAAGGCTGCCTTATCCCACACTTTTCGTTTTTCTTGGTAGAGTAAAGTAATTACCTCTCCTACCCTCTCACTATTGTTGCTTTCTTTCTGGATTATTCAACCTCTTTGGCATGCGGTCCTTCCAAATTGGGATGTCAGTGTGGTTCTTCACTGTCTTACTTTATCTCCATATGAAGGTTTGATTTTCTACTTGTTCCTTAAGGCTTATTTCCTTCTTTTCTTGGCATATGTATGTCGTCGGTCGGATTTATTTACCATTGACGTGTCATATACCCTTGTATCATTCCACATATGTTCTCCTTTATCTGAATTGATCTTTCCTTTCTGAAACTTGAGCGGTTCGTGAGAGTAATTCCTCCTTCTTGCCGATTTCCATTCCTTTCATTCCCCACCTATATTCCTGGTTTGATCTGGATAGATTACTATGTCTCTTACGTACTCTTCATTGTTTTTTTGCCCTCATGGCTTCCTTCTATGGTGCCTGTTCCCACCTTTCATTCTGTGACAACTATCCTATGTTCATGACCTTTCTTCTTCCTGTCATTGGTTCCAGGTGTCTTCTCACCAGTTTAATTACCTTACCTTCTCCCTGTCATTTACATTCTCCATTGGAAATAAATTTTTCAATTGGGCATGTGTACCACACTGTGTAAATTCATCTCTAACTATCTGCATTGGATAGCTGTTTCTTCCTCATCAGGTTATCATCTTCCACCTGTTGCCTTTCTTCAGACTTCCATGAGACTGTGACTGGGTAAGTTATCTTTTTGTACATATACCTTTTATTTTTCAGGGGCAAATTCATTTTTTCTTTAGAGATCCCACTCTGTGGTGAGTGGTACCTGTCCAGGTATACTTCAGCAAGTCAATTTTGCACTGTAAGACCATAATGAGTTAACAATTATAATTTTCATGGCTACTAAATGCACACTGTTGAGATGGGGTGTTTCACAAGATCACTCGTAGGTTTTTCCTGTAATATACTTGTTTCATTAATATGCCTGTTCTGGATAATACTAACACATGGATTTCATGAGTAAAGCAGAAGGGGATAGTTGCCCATCCCTGCCATTCCTTTTCAAAATAGGGTTTTCATGGTCACCCGTTGCACTTTCTTCAGAGTTGATGTTCCTTCTGACTCTCCACTGTTTTCTCCCCATTTTTCTTCCAGTGTAATATGGGAGTTTTTTCCACTTTCCATCTCCAACCAATGGAGTGGTGGAACATGGAAGCATCCTTTTGAATGTGATCAACATATATGATGTAAACAATACTGAATTCATTCAGTTGAGAGTAGGGTGGTGATGTTCTTTTGGTGTAGATGAGGAGATGTCCTCCACTTTGTTGCTCCATCTCTGAATGGGTTATATCCGAGGGGATGTTGTAGCTTTGGAGTGAGCCATCAAAATTACAGTTCACCCATCAATTGAGAACCCTCTTCCTACCCCCCATGGATGTTGGTTCCCAGTGGTTGGATTTTGGATTCAGAGCTTTACCAATTAGCATAATTTTTCACACATGTATTACAGGTGTCACTGTTCCCTCACTGAGTTGGACTCACGGTCACTGCTACTGTCTTATGGGTTATGGTGGAAGAACATGCAGGTTAACATTTTCTTAAACTGAAAATGTATTTCCAATAATACTTACCTTTGCTGACACTTATAATTATTAATTACTTGGCAACATTTATCTCCTGATACTCTCCACCTACATCAATGCGTCCTCTATCTTGATGATGTATATAAGCACCTCATTCAGATAATGTTATCACTTTTTCGAGACTTGACTTCATTCCAGTCTCTAATACTGGCTCTTAGTGGGGATGGGAGGGGAGTGGAAGAGTGTCAGCATAGGTATTATTGGAAATACATTTTCAGTTTAGGAAGATTTTAACTTCCAAGACCTACTTAACTCTGCTGGCACTTATAGCTAGAATCCCACAGTGAGAAGGTGGAGGGGCCATTGAGGGCATTATTCATACAAAAAGCATCTGCATAGATCATGGGTGTGTTAATAGAAGATTGGCACCCTTGTGGGTGAACCACACTACATGCAGAAAAGGTGTGCTCTTCACCATGAATTTAGGTCTTGTATCAAGGGTGGAATTGTACATGAGTGATCATCACTAAAGGCCAGCTCCAACCAGATAGCTGACGTTCAGCTACTCAGGGTTGCAATTAAGGGGTCTTGGTCCCTATAACATATGTTGGTAGTTAATGCAGTTGTACTGCAACGTGATATATATATTTGATTGGATCCCAACCTGTAGCCATAGAGTGATGCATTCCAAACCACCAGAATCTTGATGAGAAAGAAAGTAACACCAAAGTGGACAAACCTTATCTTCCACCTCCAGAAGCCCAAAAGGCAACACACCTGACTCAGAATGACGGAGTCTATGCCTTATTCAACCAAAGGAACAGAACTGATCTATTCTGTAATTATAAACTTTCATCCTCACTCCCTAAATGAGTGAGCAAGGAGAATTCCTTTTGCCCCTGGAATTGTGGGGAGGACATGGAACTACTGTGCTCAACCAAGGACCCAGAATGGGACCACTTTGCATTTGGAATTACGAGGAGATAGTGAACCCCTCCCATGAACAATGTACTGAACCGATATTCATAAAAAATAAGGGCCATGCACACCCCAGACAGATACCAGAGCACCAAAGATGAACCAGTATTACGTAGGCTGGTGCTGCTCCTCCAACATCTGGGAAAAAACCAGATAGGGAGCCTCCAACTTTGCCATCATCTCCAAGATTGGAGGAATTCACTATAACACTGGAGGAAAAGCTTCTGTCCACTACCCCAGTGACTGGAAACCGGGAGTTATAAGGACTCCCTAGCTCCACTAGTAGAATCTGGGGGGTGGGGGTAATACACATTGGGGACTCCTAGTGAACAGTGCTCTGGAAACAATGCAACAAGTGAACCAAGTTTCTTAAATTTTTAAAAGCAAACTGACCCCAATTTATTTAATCCGATGATTGGCAGGGATGGGCAGAATCCCCTTTAGCTTTACTCATTATAGTCCATGAGTGGTGGTCAGCATAATATGATAATATCACGTTGTGAGCTCCTAGGTGGTCTTATGGAACACCTCATTTCAACTTGTTGCAAGGTAGAAATAAAAACACTCACACCTCTGGATAATCTAGCAGAAATGCTTAAGATAGCTACATGGGGTAGACAAAAACCCTCATATAAATTCTATAGTTTTGTATGAATTAAGAACTCAAATTACCAATACTGACAAGTTAGAATATAAAATAAGAATTTCCCATATTTTCTATTTGCTGAGATATCGCTCATGTACTGAATGAAATGCAGTGGTTCTGCTCATCTCTTTCCATTTTTAGAAATGATATCTTGTATATACATATTTCTATATATGTATGACATGTGAGTAACCAATTGAAAGCTCAGAAAGTCCCTCTAGTGGCTTTGTCAGCCATTTTAAAGTTTTAGGATGCCACCTCATTTTTTCAAACCAAGATTTCAAGGAGGTAGGTTGTGTCTTTAGACCAAATTACAGCTTAGTTACTAAGCTTGGTAAATTATAGTGGAATTCTATGGTATCAATATAGTAACTTCTTTATTCAAATTTATATATAAAACCTAAAAAAAAAATTGTTTCGTTTCACATCCTCCATATGCAAAATTATTTAAGGCTTAGCAAGTTATAACAAATAACAACCAAGTACAAAGGTCAGAACTAGAAGAGATAATTGTTTGTTTTACTTCGTTATTTACTGTTCTATGTTTTAAGAACAATAAATTTAAGAAGTTATTTGTAAATAATAATAATATATATACATATATAATGTATAATAATTGAAATGTGACTATCTTACAAAATGCTAGTCCACTAAAACACAACCAAGACAGGCCATTTTGTAGAGACTAAAGGTCAGTTTTATAATATCGGATATGATAGCATGAGTGCAAATGTGCCACGTCATTGTAACTTCTATATTGTTAGCCAGGCATGGCTGAAAGGTCAATATAATAAATATATATAAATGTATAATGTTATAAGATTGAAGCTATTTAGTCTAAACACTAAATTTCGGGTTATAATTTGTATTCATTCCAGAATGAAAAAGGTCTAATTTATATTTATTTCCTAATTTTTTATGGTGGCTATGAGATCAGTCAAATCAACCAAACCCATACAGATATTCATTACTGAAAATATCAGATAAAATGTAAAGTTTTTTCTCAAAAAACATTGGATATCTATCTGAACTTTATAAGGATTTTGCATCTGAAAATTGAAAATTTTCTGATGCATAAAAGTATTTTGAATCTTAAAATAAAAATTACTTTGCATGTGGAATAGGCAACATGCAAAAAGAAAAAAAAAGCATGAGAAAAACTAAAACTACGTCCTTATAGGACCTTTCATCTCAAATTTAAAAGAATTTCATTCACTAGTTTCAATTTTGTAAAGTACTTTCATGAGAGTTGCACACCTACTTACAGTGTAAATAGATCGTATTCAAAGCATTAATCTACCTGGTAGGTAACTGGAATGGTCATTTGGGACTAATTACCAAAAATAATGTGAGGAATCTGGTGAGTACTAGGGAATCAAAAAATATGTAGTCATGATAATCAAATGGTAGTAGTCGATAAAGCTGCCATAAACAAGGCACTTGTGGAAGATGCAAAAACCTCTGTCAAAGAGACAAGTAAAAAAAACAAGTTATAGTTGACACCACTGAATGAAAACCTCCTCTCAATACACCATTCCTGATCTCATGTCATTACCGTTGATAAAAGTGCCTTTCAGACTAAGTAGACACTGAGGCAGATACATGGCGATCTTAGAAATTAAACCCCAATGCCTTGTGAAAGACAGCATAAACTCTATGCCAGAAGCTTGAGCTTCTGAATAGGCAGGTGTACCACATCAGATCATGGCTGCCTCCACAGCAGGAGCCTAAAAAGAAGTGGAAGAGTTTTACACACCGGAAGGATCTGCAGAAGCAGAAACCTGGGTATAGAAGCCAATCTGGTGCTATCAACAGGATCTGACAGTTAGTTGGAACAAATCGTATTTTGTACCTTGGTTAGCATATGAAGTGGAGAGAAGGTTTAGATGGGTAATTCCATCCCATCCAGATGGAAAGCATCTATTACCAAACCCCAAAGGTGAGGTACTGGAGACCAAATTGCCAGTAGTTGGATAATTCAATGAGAGGCTAACCAACCAGTTGCAAAATGAGAGCCAATCCAACTGAACCTTGCGATGCAACATGTATTCTGTTGGGGAAACTGTTTGGATTGAGACAGTTGTCCTGCCACTACAGGCATCATCAATGGAACAAGGTAAGCTAGGAGGGTGATAAGATATGACTAGTCCCAAAAAAGGAGGTACAAAATTCAAAAATAAGGAGCTCTAGACTACATGCCTCCTTGACGAGAAACATTAGACACTACCACGGAATTTGTCATAGTGAAGCTTGAGAATTTACCCCTTAATAAGCCTCGACTATGAGGCATTGCTTGTTGAAGAGCAAGAAGGATGAAAACATAGTATAGGGTATCCTATTCATCTGTGCATAGACTCTGGGATTCCTGACTGTTGGTATATGCACACCATCCCTGAAGCAAGGCATTCATGAATAGATGGAACTCTGGACGAAGTGGCAGTAGAAGAACCCATATCGTAGAAGTATCCCGAATTAACAACCCCTCAAGATCGAAGAATGATCCACACTAAGGAAACTGGGGAACCAGTAAATAGATGTTTATGATCATTGGTCACTTAAAGACCAATAAAAGGATTGCTTATGTTCTCTTTTCAAAGGATTTGAGTGATGCCTACATTCACAGAAGAGAAATGACCATTCATTCAGTAGGAGAAGGAGAGATGAGTAAGAGTGTGGCATCCTATTCTATAGGATTGAACTGAAAGGTAAAAGGCTGAACCCGAATAAGAGATTAGATGAAAAATAAAAATAATTGATGACATATTGAATTGGAACAAGAATAGATGTTGCTGTCCTAAAAGGGAAGCCTACCTTGGGTGTATCTTAAAGTAGAATCAGGATGTAATGGTCTAACAATTGATGAGATGGTGCCAGCAGTAACCAATTGACCATGGAATGGTGTGTGAACAGTACATTGAAATGAAGGGGACAAGAAAAAATACTCGTATGATATGGCAGACCCTTTTGGAAGTCTATACGAGTCTGAATGGGAAAACCTGGAACTGCAGTACTTGACCTTTGTGCACCACAAACACCGATAGTGGTGGGAATCCACTGCTGAGGTAAAGTGTAGATAGGAGCCAATTATAACCAAGTTGGACATCTACAATCCCAGGAAAAAATCAACACCGATTGAGGAATGAGTAACTTGTGTACCTTGGAGAATCTAAGCATTGATATAGACAAGGAAGATCGATGACTGAACACCAATTTCCTGTCAGCGTAGTCCCAACAACTAACAGGAATAAAAACTCTGAAGAACTAGCATGACACTTTCACTACCCACAGACCAACCAAACTCAGATATCCCTAGAACTAAGTTCCAAATCCCCATTAGCTGTGAGAGATGAAACCCTACAGGTTGGATGGATAATAGGGGAAGATGTGAACTGAAGGACTGATTGTGACCCAAGGACCTGTAGAGCTCCTGGACCCAAGGTTAAGGTTACCATATGTACAGAAATTCTTGGAACTGAGCCCTCACAGCCCATGAAGGTATATAATAATAATAAATGATGCTAACAAAATTTGAGACTTCAAAAATAACCAGGAGGGATGTAGAAGTTGAAAATTGAACCAATGTACATGCAAACAATAGATCCAGTTCATCATCAATGAAGTTGATGATCCTGAGTCTTCTAACAATGTGAAATAAAAGAAAACAAAACATTGAATTTGAGTTGTAAGTCTCTAGACTTACTCTGTCCCGTCATGGGACATAGACTTATATAGGTGAGCAACAAACTCCACCTTAGAACCCCAAACTTTGAGGAGCAGATATATTATTTGAAAGTTGGAAAAATGCCTCTACTTGGTGGTTGTAGGCTGAATCACGAATTTCTGACAATGTTTCCAATAACACCTAACTGTCTTTTCATGTAACTGAGAAGTAAACCTTCCAGCATGAATCACAATGTGGAGAAAAAACTAAAAATTTGTTCCCAGACCTTTAAGCCATCAAGTAAGTTGCAGGCTCAAAAGCAACTTGGAAAATGCCCAAAACATCACACACTTGAATAACCAACAGAAGAAAATTAAATCAAATGCAGGTTATCCCAAAGTAGCCTCCTTTTTGTTTTTTATAGGTCATTACCGTTGATTTTGTGAGGTAAAGGAAGTTGTTTATAAGAGCAAAGCAACATTGGGGCATCTGCTACGTCCGCTCTAGGGACTCAAACCCTGGACCCCAGTGCTGCGAGTCTGCAAACTTATCACTGTCCCAAAGAGAGGCTGAAAATCCAACAGACTAAAAGAAGGCATGTAAAACAGAGAGGATTGCATTCAATTGCAGTCTCAGAGCCCCATGGAGGACCATCAGAGATCCAAATATATCTCTTCATCTCACTACAAGTAAGATCACTGACAGTCTTAACTGAGAGTGACACCCCCTCCCTGATTCTTGTGTAACGCTAGATATCAGAGATGGGATAGGTGAGACCCAATTTGCCTCCATACCAGAAATAATAATCTGGGATTTCGTACCGTAAATTGGCTTGCCAATTGGAAGAAGAACAAAAATGTTTTTATTACGAAAACCAACAAGATAACATGATAACATTCAAAGTATCTCCGAATGATCATAACACTAGGGAAACCTGTTAGTGATGCTTTGTCAAGAAAAGTGATAACATTATCTGTATAAGGTGCTTATATACTGTACCAGAATAGAGCACATTGATGTTGTTAGAGAGTATCATAAGATAAATATCGCCAAGGGCAATATTGAGTAGGATATAAAAGAGTGGAACAAGCGAGAAAAAATCAGACCAATGCTTAGATAAGCAAAAAAAGAAATCCTGGGGGTCAAATAATAGCTATAAGTGTCAGTGGAGGTAAGTATGTTTTGAAATACAGCTCTTCCTTTTGGCTATCCCTCAAAGATTTTCATGTATCAAAGATGCTACTGCGCTGGAGGTGTTTCCTGTCAGATTGGTTTTGAGTGGGATATTTCACAGTATTGGGATATCTTTCTTATCCCGATAGTCTGGATGTTTATCACTTTGCTATTATGTGCCCTGTTTACAGATTGGAGAGTATGATATCTCTTTCCAGTCTGCTGAACTTGAGGTGAAGACGATATGATCATTTTTCCTACCCCCACGTGGACGTCAGTTCCCTGTGACTGAGTATTGGATTGTTGTTGATTTGTTGACAGTATGAGCCTCTTTCTTACCCCCCACAGGGATGGTTTTGGATGCGGTTGACTTGCCATGTATGGTTCATCAGGCCCTAGCCACTCTACATCTTGAGACACTTTTTTTTTTACTCTCACTTACTTTACTGTCATCAACACCTCTTTCCAGACTGGGCATAGAGTATATCTGCTACAGAAGTGGTGCAGTCTCCCACGTAGAATCCTCTACTGTGTTGATCTCCCCATTTTGGGTGCTTTTCAGAAGCTTTCAAAGGATGCTTCTTTCTTTCTCATGTACTGGTCCCTCCACCTATTCAATGTGGGATTCTAGCTATGTCTGTGAGCAGAGTTAATCTACTGTATTGTAAGTTATAATTTTCCTGTATTGAAGATTTACTTCTGATGGGTACTTACCTCCTTTCACATTTCCCACCCTTCCTTCACACTGAAAACTGGTGCTTCCATTTTCTACCAAAACTTGAAGATAGTTTGGTAGGATCATATAGAGGGAACCACATGTGTCTTGAGGGTGTGTCTTACTCCTATTGGTAGAGGTATGTCACATAATGATTTACATGCAAGACACAATTGAACCATGTTGATCGTGGGGTACGTGGGAGTTCAAAGCTTGTGGCATGTGAAAACGTTTTGCATATAGAGGGCAGCACTGAACAAGAATAGCTATATCTTTGAGAAGATGTAAATACCAATTGGAAATGCATTTTCACTATAGGAAAATTATAGCTTAGAAGCGATAATTTATCACAGGTATGTTTATACGTAACTGTTAAAAATCCTTTGTTGTGTAGTTTAGTTTTCGTGAATTGATGTCACATTACTCAAACCTTCCAAATTTTTCCTGTTGCTTTAAGTTAGTATTGTTACATCATAACATCTTATAGTTTATAGAAAGTTTTAGGCCACAGTTGGGCAACATATAGGTGACCAAGTTAGTGAAAGTAAGAGTGAAGTTAGACTGCCTATCAGTTTAGCTGTTACTGGCAATTTCTAAAGTGAGTTTCACAGCTTGTATTGTAATAACAGTGATAGAGGAGAATAATTTATTTTGTCTGGATACAACTGTGATAATATAGCAGAAGAAGATGTAGCTACAGATAGATATTATTTTAACACAATTTGTCAAATGTCCTTTAACTATATCTAATATATGGGAAAGAAACTCCATTTATTTTTCAATTATTTTTGTAGGAATCTATAAGGAAATAATAGTTTTTGTCAAGGTGCTTAGTAGTTAATGTAAAGCTCACTTGATAGTTTTTCCTAAAAGATGTATGTATT
Organism: Limulus polyphemus; assembly: GCF_000517525.1. NCBI lineage: Eukaryota > Metazoa > Arthropoda > Merostomata > Xiphosura > Limulidae > Limulus > Limulus polyphemus. The sequence goes on along the minus strand of NW_013668196.1, from coordinate 128,236 downwards.
ACCCAGAGTTGCTTTAAATATTTCAAAAGTTGTAACTTTTATATGATTTCAAGGTTTTTAAATATACTTATGTGGGGCTTCTATTTTTAACCATGCTGTTAACTTGATGTGAATAATAATACTCAGTGATAAGATTTTTGCTTTATAAGGTAGATGTGCATACTACTCTGAGTAAATATTAGTACTAAAATGTATTGTAGATATGTGTACTAGTATATGTGTACTCACACTGTTTTTTAACTTACAGTGTGTGGTGGGAAGAAACTCACTAGGTACGTAACTTTTCATTTATACAGTTTCTGATATTGAGATTCACTTTTTTCATTTTCTGCAAAAAGTTGCTACATGAGTGTTTTTAATGACCATAAATTCCTATTAATATCTTTTCTTGCACATGTGTACATTATCAAAAGAACTGCGATATCACAACTTGAGCTAATAATATACCTAAATGCCCTGAACTTTCATGTGAATCACATGGTATACTGATGTGTAGAGTTCATAAAGGACAGCAGCTGCTACAGACAGAGGAACGGTTGCTGGACATAGTATAGATGGTATGAGTGTATGGGGGGTATTTCCACTTGCTTATTTATAAATATTAAATATAATGTAGGTTAATTTCTGAAAAAATGTAATAGCACTGAATGTGCTGTTTTAGGATATTGACAGTTAAAACCACTGTGGCACTGAATCTATTGTAGAGGATTCTAGTTAGGGTTTAGGACAGTAGGTCATCTCTTCCACTGTCTTAAGGAAGATTTATATTCACAACTGTGACAAGTAGCCTATGGGCTGCAGCCTAAGCCTATCCATGAAATCCAGCACCAACAAGATTGCAACTTTCATGGTACCTAGAGTATCAAAGTTGGGAGGAAAAAAACAATGGAAAAAACCATCATGTGAACCAGTGAATCTCACTGTTGGTTATATGCTTCAAATTAATAAGTCAGGGTTTGAGAGCAGCTTGGAGAATAAATAGTGAAAAGTGATGAGGTAGTTTCATAGTGCAGGTCTGATTGTAAATCATAAGTGTTAAAACATTCTGGCATTACTAAGGTAATATAATTCTATGGAGTAAGGATAATACTCCTTTGAGCTGACAATGTGCTATACCATATTGTATTATCTGTCCAGCAAGGGTCTAGACAAATAACTTTCATAATATGTATCGGTAAACCCAGAGCCCGCCCCTTATATCAATTCAGATGAACCACTGGTTATTTTGGAGTTTCACCTGAAAAACAGATCCTAAAATCTCTGGGAGCTACTGTGAAAGAAAAATGTTTTATTAAATGGGATCCCAAGAGTAAAACTTAACCCCTTGTCATTGTTTTCTGTTGCAGTACTTTTGATAATGTAGTACATATGTAACACCCCCCCCAGAAAAAAAGAAAAAGGTAGTGAATTAACAATGAAGTGTGTTCTTTAGCATATCTAACAGTTTAACCTTTATACCTTCTTACATGAACAAAATCTTTTATTAATAATATACTCTTATTTTCTCAGGTGGAGATGCTGGAGGTTCCTTGATTCATTCTTTGCTGATGTTAGCATTAGAAAACAATTGTCCAATCCAGCTACTTAGACAGGTATATAATTGTGAAAGACTTAAAAAATCAGCTATATGGAATGTAATGTACTTAGAAGATTTAAGGGTTAATATAAAGTTTAACATATTTGTGTATAGCTGTGTGTAGATACTGGGCCAAAAGGATATTTCCAAATCAGTATTTAAATCATTGATTTGCACATTTTAGACTTCTTTCAGGCAAAATATTGAACAGCAATCGATGAAAATAAATTGTCTGGAATATTTTGAGTTTGTTTTTATGTGTGTGGAAAAATATATATAGGCATTTAATTCATTATAAAATTAAAAACTGAATAAAAGTGCACAGTTGAGCCACAGCACTGCCAGTGGTGAATTAGTTTGTGTTAATAATCTTTGCTTGTGTATTTTGGTATTAAACATTTTTTATAGTTGTTGAAAAAACTTTTCCTGTAGTCAGTTTAAGTACAAGATGTCTATAATTTTTTTCATACACTCATGATTATTGGATCATTAGAAAAAAAGATTGTTGTTCAGGTTACCATTTCACCAGGTTAACTATGATTACATGATGTTTGTGCATGCTTTTGTTCCTTGTAAATTTAAAGTTGATAAATTAAAAGAATTAGAAGCATGAATTACAAGTAGTCAAATTATAACCTTAACTATATGTTTTTATGGATTTTGACACTTGGGGCAGTTTTGATTTGCTTAGATTAAAATAAAGTTTAAATATCCAGAACTTTAGTGTCAAGTAAACAGGTTTTGTTTGCTATGGTACTCTGATGTGTAGAATTTGTGTTCTATATTTAAAATCTGTTAATTTGGATATACCTTTTACTTCAGACTATGGTGTGTGCGAATCAAATTCTAAGATCAAAACAGGCTTTATCTGCATTCTTTAACATCAGCAAGGAAACCTCAAGTATAATGTAAGAATCCTCAAATTTTTTTTTAGTTGTATTGAAATTGTTATTCATATGCAAGATAGTTTTTTACTTACTATACACAAGTATTTTATTGCAAATCCAGTGTAGCTTTAGGATATTACTGGGAATAAGAATAAAATATCTTATGTTTAAGAAATGATAGAACCAGATACATGATGACAAGTTTGAGAAAAATAATGTTAAAGGTTACTAGCTTTAATATATTGCGTAGATGTACTGTACATGTTAGGGTAGACAATACATTCATATGTCATGTTAATACAGTGTAATGTAAACTGAATATGAAGCCTAAAAGTTATGATGTTGGAAAGAACACAAACTAAATGTCTATTTCATTAATGTTTTTTTTTAGGTTAAGGGTTTCACTTTTACCCATTATAATTTTAACCCTCTAGTTGTGCAATCTTCCTAAAGCTACACCAATATAACTCACACTGAAGTTAGCAAACTCTGCTTTCTGTGCCTCTTTAAAGTCACAATCAAGCTCACAGTTTTTAAACATAACCCTCTTCTTGTCATCTATTGCACCCTATAAATTCCACCCCATTTGTCTACGAACTCATATTGAATATTACTGGTTTAGAAAATCTATTTTTAGTCTACCCACTAATAATTGTATATTTTACTAAATTATAGGTAGGTTTTAATTATAAAAACCACTTGAGTGACATAGTTTCTTACCTGATTCTTTCAACAATGTTTTAATTTGTATTTTTGTGTACTTGGGTATATATTTCATTTCATTATATAATGGAAACTCATTAGGATCCGAATAACATATATCATTCATCTGTACACTTATAAAACTTTCTGAAACAGTTCAACATAAGTAAATTTCCTGTACATATCTTATTTTTCAGTTTATGGAGCTAGAGTGCATTTAGTAAAAGAGTAATATGTAAGCAAATTTAGGAGCTTATATCTCTGCAAGTATTATTTACCTTCAAGCTTAAGCCCTATCTCATCCTATGTAACATAACTACTGACAATAAGGGACCATTTAGTCCTTCAAGACTGTCCTTGTACACACACCCTTAAAAGTCTAAAGAAAAATCTAAACCTACCCTTTACTGTTCATGCAGTCATTGCTTCCATTCTTAAATTTCAGTAAAGTTATGGCCTCCATTACTGCTGACAGCAACTCATTCCATAAGTTAGTCATCCTGTTAGAAAAATGAAATTGTCTTAAATGTAGCTTAGTTGGTCCATTCCAAGTTATTGTCAAAGTATACATAACAAAATAACTTGAGATATTTTAACCTGTCCCCGTAAGGTAATCCTTCCATCTGTGGAATAATTTTATTATACCTCTCCATTGAACATTTTCCAGTAAGTCAATATCTTCTTAAATAACAAAACCAAAATTGTTCACAGTATTCCAAGTGAGACTTGACTGGTTATCTATATAGAGAAAGAGTTACTTCTT
>NW_013668196.1:115744-123749 GCF_000517525.1 Limulus polyphemus | reverse complement strand
ACGTAACCTCAGCTGACATCTAGCTTTCTGATATGATACGTAACCTCAGCTGACATCTAGCTTTCTGATATGATACGTAACCTCAGCTGACATCTAGCTTTGTGATATGATACGTAACCTTAGCTTACATCTAGCTTTCTGATATGATACGTAACCTCAGCTGACATCTAGCTTTCTGATATGATACGTAACCTCAGCTACATCTAGCTTTCTGATATGATACGTAACCTCAACTTACATCTAGCTTTCTGATATGATACGTAACCTTAGCTGACATCTAGCTTTCTAATATGATACGTAACCTCAGCTGACATCTAGCTTTCTGATATGATACATAACCTTAGCTTACATCTAGGTTTCTGATATGATACTAACCTTCTATGTGCAAACTATTTTGCTCACCAGTATCTTTGAGGCTCTCACCTAGTCTCACATGTTTCCATGTGATATTGCTGCATCGTGCATGTAAATGAGCATGGAATAACCCTCCACCAATAGGAGTGCAACATCACATCCTAATGCAGCTGGCTCCCTTCATACTGATTGTTCAATTGTCACTTCTTGACTTTGCAGTCATGTGTTAAGATGTGTCTTGTTTTTGGTTGAAGTATCTATAAAACCACCTGTTGTGAAAATATATTTTGTTTTTATTTACAAATAGTTCTGCTTTTGCACACTATGTGGCTCTTATTTTATCTTACATGAATTACACAAAGACAGTCATTTCCATTCTGTCTAGTGTTGAACATCTGGCCTTTGTTCACTTTAGACAGAGTACCACTGTGGCATAGGGTGGTTTTTTTGTCTGTCAGTGGATGTGATGGCTATTGTGTGGCGATAGTGAAGTCCTTCCTCTTATATCTGAGTCCATGATGAAAATTTTTTGTCTCAACTTCACTCAGGTGCAAGTAGCCTCATCCTTCTTGACATATGACTTGGCTTACAATTGAGCTGAAGCCCCTTTCTTGGACCCTTAAACTCTCAAATCTCTTCTTCAGGCTTGGGGGTTCTGATTCATTGTCCACTGTTAGTCTTTCTCAAGCTCAGTTTCTTGTTTTACTACTATTTTATGTTATCAGTTCTCTGTCCATCTTCTTTTGGAAGCAATACACCAAATGGCTGAGGAGTTTTCAGCAGACATTTGTTCCCTTCCTTTTTCTACGTTGACACTTTTTTCTTCCTTGGTTTTGTACCTTCTCATGTGGGCAGGGTCTGCACAGGTGCTTGAAAGTACTTGAATTGTGTTTAATGTTTTTTTCAAGGCCTTGAAAGTGCTGGAATTTTGTGGAATTTCATTGAAGGTTTTTGAAAGTACTTGATTTTTCTTTTGAGTTGAAATCAGAATGCACATTATGAGCAACAATTTCTTTCCAAATGAGCTGAAATACTGGCTAATCCTAGACAGAATTTCTTTTGTTATTCACTACACATGGTGCAAGTTTATCATATCGGCTAACCAGTGACTACATTATACCAATACACAATCTCATGCACACCATATAGATCTATGTATGTACATCAGATTAAATATTTATTTATGTAGAGAGGCATTGCCTTTGATGGGGAACTTACATGGGGATCATTGAATGCAGCGAGTGCCAAATTGTTAAAAAAATAAAGAAAAATTAATATAATAAGAGCAAGCTATGCCTAATCTGCTAACACCTAATATAGTTTTGATTCAATTATAGTAAGAATATTTAGGAAAAAAGCAATTTATAACAGTTATTTTTTCATAATGTTTAAAAGTGATACGTCTCATTGAAACTTCTTGTTTATAATGTAGCCTTTTGTGAACCCATTAGTCTGTGAGTCTAGATGTGTTTGATAAAAAGGGTGCAACGGTACATAATATCTGAACTTGTGGATTCATGTGATAGATCTCAGGCTCAAAAATAAGAAAAGGAGCATGCATTTGGATTCGTAGCTAGATATGAGTAGATGAATCCAGACTGTACCCACTCATGGACTAGCATGAGTAAAGCACGCATGGGATTTCTGCCCATCTTCCATGCCTAGTTTAAAACGTAGTACTAGTCTACTATTAAACATGATTTTTGTGGTCACCTGTTGTGCTGTCTGACATTGATGCACTCTTCTGCACTCCCCACTGCACTTTCATCTTCCATTTTTTTCTGGTGAAGCATGGTAGTCCTTGCTGCTCACCAGTTCCTAGCTGCTGGGGTGGTGGACCATGGAAGATGCCTCATGTGTGTGACCATTTCCACTCAGTAGAGTGTGAGGCAATGGTGTTTTGTCCATATGGTACAGTTAACCCCTCTTACCAACTTTCCCTTATTCTACCACTATCCATAACTCAGGGTGGACTGATATTGGATTGATGCAGGACCAGCCAAAATAAGTCATCACCTAGGTGCAGAGTGGATGTTACTTTCCCATTCTGCCTCACGGGGCTTGGGGTGAAAATGTTAGGGACCCTCCTCCTACTGCAGCCTGGAAGCTGAATGTCCTATGCTGCTTGGTTTTGGACTGGAGTTGACCCAGTTTGATGTGCCCTAACCACATATAGCACTTTTGAAAGCCTGATACAGCTTTTGGACCGTGCTTGTATCTTCTCCCCATCCTTGCAACTCTTCTCTTCCTTTCCAGTCAAAGATTGTACCCTGGAATAGACGAAATGTGGACTTCCATGGGTGTACCTCTATAACGTTCTCTTCAGGACACTCCCAAAGGGGGGCTCATCAAGTTAAAATTTATACTGCTCCTTCCACCAGTTGAATGTGGGATTCTAGCTAGATGTGAGAAGAAGCTGCTTATCGTATCAGAAGTTAACAACTGAAAAGGTATATCCGATGCATACCTCCAATTACATTTTTCACTCTTTCTCTTCACTTTTAGTGCATGACGTGTTCTTGCTTAATTTCGATATGGTGACTGAATAACCAGTATAGAGAGAGCCAGCTGTGCTAAGAGGTGGTGTTGCACTCTTATTGGGGGAGGACTGTTGCATGCAAATGAGCATGCAACAATACAGCAATATCACTTGGGGATTAGTTTGCTTATAGAAGTCAACACTGAATCAGGAAAGCTAGATGTCAGAAGAGGTGAGTTTTATTGGAAATACATTTTCAATCTTTTGGTCATACTTTCAAAAAAAAGTTTAGATTCTAGTTTGATTATAACCTGAAATTTCAAAAAAGCTTCTATTATCAATATTTTCCAAATCTAATCCACCTGTCCACTTTAGCTAAAGCCCTGAACTCTTCTGTTTTGTTCTTACTATTCCTAATATTATAATAATAGCAATTAAGTTTGATCCTACTATGATTATCTTAAATCCGACAAACATAATATAAACTATTGTTTAAGTAGTTATGCTATGAATCTCCTTTTTACAAACTTCTTCTTGCCCTAGCTTTCCTATCTGTTTGTTTATTCTCAAGTGTCCTCACCTCTATGCAATTTTTAATATTTGGAGATTCCCCAAACAAAAACTTGCTTAAGTGGAGTCTATTCCTAACATATAATTTACCCTTACCTTCAAAATTATCCCACAGTTCTAATCAACCTGTCGGTTGTTCTAAGCACATTACTGATAATATTTCATTAAACTGTTCGATTCTGCTAAGTAATTCATTCCCATATGTAGCCCAAGAAAGCATTCCCAAAAGAGCTCCATGTTTATTTCCATCCTAAACTTCTGAAGTAGTTTTTTGACTTATTATCTGCTTTCCGGTGTCAAACATCATTTGCTCCTACTTGCACTGCAAAAAAAAAAGAAGAAAAATGTTTTTTTGTTTGGTAATAAAAACAAAACTGTAACCTTTTCTATAATATCAACTGGCAAGCAAATTCTAGTCATACTCTTTTTATTCTTCTCATCTCTTTCATCATCTTATGCAGCCAGAGGTGTAAATCTATTTGTGATTGCTTCCTCAATATTAAATGAACTTGTCTCTGTATCCTTAGCTTATTACTGTTGCATACCATTGTAAACCCGGCATTGACATTTCATCTTCCCACTTAAAATTTTTACCTCAATCTATCCAGTTCCTCTTTTGCTCTCTTATTTCTGCTCCAAATCTACGATTTTAATTCTGCAATCCTCCCCGAAGCTACCTCATTCGAGTCATCTTGAAATAAGCAAGCTCTGCTTTTTTGAGTCTCCTGAAAGTCACAACCATGCCCACAGTTTTCAGACATAACCCTCTTCTGTCATCTTTTACACACTATAAGTTCCACCCCACTTAGCCTAGAACTACCTCTAACCAGATTACAGTTTACTAGTTTTTATTATCTGTTTACAGTCTACCTACCAATAATTGTACATTTTACTAAAATTATTATATTTCACAGTTTATAGATAAACCTAACACCAAAATTGACTATTAACTAATATTTACTAGTACAACACATTTTTGGCTACATGTAACTAATTTCAAATTTAGATAATTTACTAATATATTAAGTTTTAGCAGCTACAAAATAATAAAAACAGTAATTTCATCTTTTAAGATAATAAATTCTCTTTCTTAAGTGGCTGTCACTTATGATAATTTAGTCTTTTAATCTAATATGTATTAACTAATAACTGTAGTAATTCAAAACTTATTATTACTGCCTTGAAACAATGGTAAGTTAAACATACAATCTAGTATTAAGCCTCTTATTGTAACTTTAGGCCTAAAAATGTCCAGTCTTAAACAATATAATTGAAATACACTAAAATAACTTCTCAAAAATTAATTAAGAGCTTAACAATACTTATCTTTTCCAGAAAGTTTATAATTAAAAGTATTTTGTTTTCTTTCTCTCAGAGCTCATAAATATAAGTCTTTCTACCTCAACATATACCTCATTATTTACTTTAGAAAGAGCACCCTTACAATGCACTGTTTTACTGCCATTTGTTACTTAATTTGTCTTCATTTTGGGTTTTACCATGTGAAATCAACAGACCTCCTAGCTACACATAGAATATCTTGAGCTCAGTCAAGCGAATGCTATTCTCATGTACCAACAATTCTCTAGACTGTGTAACGGAGATCAATAATGCAAGTTTCATGGGTTTTTTTTTTTTTGCTGATGACACAAGAATGCTAACATTTGTGTTTTCAAGGATTTTGATCTGTCATTATAATATTTATTTTGAACTGGTTCTAATATAATTATTAAAATATCTTGGACAAGAAAATTTTTAAGGTATCATTATTTTCAGATTATCATAAGAAATAATAAAAATTATAGATTTTGTAATGTTCTTACAGTCTACATTTTGAAGTTATTTTTAAAATGTTAAGATGTACATAATAAGTTATTGCTATTCAAGAGTATAAGTATGGTTATTAAAAACTTTGTAGTTGAATAAACACAATGCTATTTACTTTATTCATATTTCCTTAGTGTTAGAAATGTAATTACTAGATTCTGAGTAGTTGAGACAAATATAAAAAGTGATTTTATGAATAATAGCACTATCAAACCTCAAAATATTGAAATATTATCAAACATTATTTAAGTTATAAATAGGTTAAACAAAATTATGTTAGCTAGTCAAACTAAACAGCTCAAAGGCAAACATTAAAACTCAGATTAACTATTTCCTTGTACCTGATGATAACAGAACCATGTCGAAACGTTGTACATTTGCTGTTATGTTAAACTTATATTAAAGTTTTTCTTCATTACCCATTCAAGCCATCTTCAAGCATTATTAGTCTCAAAGTGGGTTCCTCGTCATCTAAAAAGTACTTCTGTGTGTACAGACTTGTAACTGTATTTACCGTAAATGGGTCAACTCTCACACAAAAATAACAAAACATTAAACCTTATAGATATTTTTTCTCCATCAACAGTTTATTAATTTTACAAATTATCAAAATTTAGCTTACCACCTGTGTTGAACAGCAACTTCCCTATATGCAACCTAATTAGCAAAATTTAGAAAAATAATATCACCTCGTTAGATGAAACAACTGTATATTCCAAGTAAGCATAGATATACAAGATATCTTTCATATCCTATTTACCATATTGTATGGTCAATTTAAGGTATTTTCAGTAACTAAGCCAAATAAATTTATTTACAAGACTTATCTATTAATAATAATAGATACAAAGAGCACTTAAACAATGTTATAAACTAAAACAACTGTTGAACCTTTCTTAAACATAAACCCACAATGGAAATAAGCCATGCTCATTATTTCTGGAAAAATATGGAATAAATCTAAATTACTCTTTTTTTTTTTTGCTTTATAGAATGACTGCATATTGTAATAGACAATTGAACACTATTTTATCTTACAACCAAAGTTAATAAAACTTTTCAACTCTGGGTTTATTTTGTTTAATTGCTTTACAACTCACTTATACCCGTTCAGTGTATGTTGAAAGTCATTTATCACAGCTGGACAATTATGTGTAAATGTAATCGATTTGGAAGCACCCCAGGATTGAATTACAATTATACAGTACAATGTGTGTGTACTAGAAAATTGAACATCCTGAGAATTTTTTTATTTAATTTCTTTTCAAATTTTCCTAACCTAACATTATAAGTTTTTAACTTTTGCATTATAGTTACTTTTATATTCAGCCCTTATAACATCAACAACAATGGTCTCTAAGCCTACTTTTTGTAGTGATGTTGATAGTAAAAAGTATTATTAATTTCTATTTCAAAAACCTTTCATTTTATTCTACTTTGCTGATTTCACTACACTTAGTGTTGAGGTAGAAAAATTAATAAAAATAAAATATAAAATTTTACTGAAAAAGACATTTGATATTCATTTAGGAGGATTCAGAGGTTATATAAATGAAACATGAAAATTGTAAGCTACTATGAAATGCCCCATTTGTATGAGATGAGCCCATTTAAGAAACCTCCAGTGAATATTGTAAGCATCAGTGAAATTGGACCACACTTTTGCTCCTCTGCTATCCTTTATTGATTGTTTGTTAGACTTAATACTGTCTTTAAAATGTCTCTTGATACTCATCCAATGGGCTTTCATCTCTTCTCTCACATTTGTCTGAATTAATGAGAAGCTGTTATGGGGACCTTTATCTTCCAAGTGCAAAACCAGATATAAAATCTCAGTGCAATATCAGTGTCAGAGTTGTAAATTTCTCTTCCCCATTTTTGTGTTAGTCCACTGTCAAAAGGCCACCATAGTTTCTTATTGTAACATTTAGTTAAGGGACCAATGATATTCTATTATTATTCTTTATTGTCACACTCTCAAAGTATTTTGTTCCTCTTTTCATGGAGTGATTCTACAATTACCTAGAATGCTTAGTGAATAATGTTTTACAACTTTATTTTATTTGCAAGTTTCTATCCTTTTTGGTCTCATGTTTCATATCATGAGTTGGAGCTGTTCCCTTCTTTCTGAAAAACCTATCTACCATATTTTTTCCTGCGATTTTACTACACTTTGGATTCTACTTGTTAATTCTTGTTGTTTGTTTATTTTTTACCTTTTCTTCAGCTTTCTTCTGCTGTTCGTTCTTTGCAGTCAGGCAGCTTTTATTTCTTTGCTTACTTTTCTAAGATAGTCTCAGACAATTATCTTTCATTTCCAAATTTAATGCATTCTGCATTACCTTTGGCTGTTTTTAAGTCTTTTTTTTTTTTTTCAGAGGAGAAAGCTACTGGTTCATCTTTCCTCTTTTCATCATTACCAATATTGGTGGATGGTTTGTTGATGTTGGCATATGTATGCTCTTCATTTGACTAAAGTTTTATCTTTGTTCTTCAATAAAAATATACATTTTTTTTTCTTCTTCGTTGGGCTATAAACTATTTATCCAGTTTTTTTTTGTTTTTTTTCTCCTTTTTCGGTGATCATTACATTTCTGTTCTTTCCTTGATTAGGACCTAGTCTTTTAGCATATTTCCACCATTTTACATCTGTTCAAGGTCTGTTTAAAATAATTATTCATTACTTCTTTCTTTGTTCGGGTATACCAAGAAAATTGGGTGACAAGGTGTAAATTTACAACATTTGATGTGATTCTCAGTCATAATTTTAAAGTC
>NW_013668196.1:98707-114744 GCF_000517525.1 Limulus polyphemus | reverse complement strand
ATTAGACTAAAGTTTTATCTTTGTCTTTCAATAAAAATATACATCTTTTTTTCTCTTCTTCGTTGGGCTATAAACTATTTATCCAGTTTTATTTTATTTTTTTTCTTCTCCTTTTAAAAGCTGTTTCAGTGATCATTACATTTCTGTTCTTTCCTTGATTAGGACCTAGTCTTTTAGCATATTTCCACCATTTTACATCTGTTCAAGGTCTGTTTAAAATAATTATTCATTACTTCTTTCTTTGTTCGGGTATCCCAAGAAAATTGGGTGACAAGGTGTAAATTTACAACATTTGATGTGATTCTCAGTCATAATTTTAAAGTCAGTTATATTTAATTAAAAATGAGTGGTTGTTTGGACAATAACAGAGGAACTTATGAACATGAAATTAACAATTTGGTACTGTATAGTATAAGATGGTTGTTTTTACTGGTAAATAATGAATCATAAGTGGTTAATTGCACTTGAAAATACCATGCTTTTGATGATGACTTTTCTTGCAAGTCATCAGTATATGAATACATATAAAATATATCTTTTTTTTGAATGAATCCATGACTGGGGTGTTAAAGTACTTATTAAAAAAATCATTCTCTTTAGTGTATGAGTGATAGAGAATTATTCTTAAATTACTAGTCCAAGTCAGTTAATGCAACATTGCAAGAGGTTTGTTTAAAGTAGAAAGCCTCATTTTTAAATTGACTGTTTACAGTGCCACCAATAATGTAATGAAAGCCCATTGCTATGATTTTCAAGGCAATCATTAGTTGTATTGCATTATACTAAATAAAGTTTCTTCTTTTGGTTATTACTCTTTAGTTTTTATTACATTTATACTTCAATTAAGCTTAGGACCCCTAGTTGGTCAACAGTAAGTTTATGGACTTTCAACACAAAAATCTAAGGCTCAGTTTCATGCAGTGAATAGAGACCTTTCATTCAGTACCAGAACTTGTTGGTTGGACTGCATGATATGAGACTGATGTTTCATTGAAACACTATTTATATATGAAATATAACATTTTGAAAGTTATGATTTAAATGTCTAAAGAGAGCAAAGCATTGGGAACCAGTAACACGGCTTTTTTTTTTGTATAATAATAATAATCATGAAAACATCAGATGCTTTTTTTCATACAATCTTCTTAATTTGTCCATTTTGAATATCAAATTGAAGGTGTGTAAATATAGCATTTCAGATCTGTCTTTTGTTTCCCACATGTCAGTGCTCAAGAGGGCTTTTGTTCAATTCCAGCACTCATCAGTTGTAGAAAAACAAACCATCTGCAGTTTACATTATTCTTATCACAAAAGCTACATTTATTTTTAAAACTGCTAAGGGCTCCTGTTATTTCATTACAGAAAACAAAGAAATAACAGAAATGTAGACTTCATTGTGAAAGTTATTTATGTATAAGTATGATTGAAATGTTTCTGGAAGAAAGTTACTATTTGTACATTTCCAATTATTTATCGAGTTTATTTTAGCATTTTATCCTTACAGAATTGCACATAGGTGTTTGTAGCAGTATTGCCTCTTTGTGAAAATGTTTTGTTAGTTTGAATATGGGATTCTTTGTAGAATGTTTCACTTTAGCAGCAGATGTGGATATTTTACGTCTTAGATTATGAAACACAGGCAGTTATTCTAGAGGCAGTCTTTCGACTCAGTAATCCATCAAGTAGAAAGTACTGGGCAGAGAAATGGTTTCAATCTGATCAACTTGGAGAACAGTTTTTGTACTTCAAACCTGACCAGTTTGAATTGGTAAGTACCTTTAATTCTATACCTAAAATATGTTTTTTTTTGATACAGAAAATAGGGGTAAATTTTACAGTATTTGTTGAACTCTTCATGTAGCTGTTTTTAGTATGGTGTAATGTGTGCATCAGTGTTATTTTAGAAAGGTTTCAAAAATATTACTTCTATTGTTGGAATAACTTGTCTTTCAAGTTAATCCTAAGCCTATTCAAACTTTTTTACAGTTTCTGTTTTAAAAATAATGCTAGCTACCATAACACTTATAAGGTTGAGAAGATAAAAAAATATTCTAAATGAACTGACTACTTAATATTGCATCTGTGATGACCTCATGAGATACATTGTGTTTAATGTATACCTTCCATAAATTATACTAATGGACCAATTATTAGGATCCCCATTTAATATCAGGATGCCTTACTGCCACTACTGGAGTTTAGATTTGGTAAGAACTCCACATGATGCCAAAAGGAATTTTGTTTAATTGTCGCTTCTTCATCAAAGATTATGGTCTGTTATTGGTTCACAGGTAAATAATTGGGTTGCTGAGTGCAATTTAAAAAAATATTTTCTTTAAGCAATCGAAAACTTAGTAAAGCTTGCAAAAAGGAATATATAAAAACTTCCATTTTTCTTTCATAGCCATATTGCAGCCATACTAGAGCTATAGTATTGGAAACTTGTATGTACAATTGTACCATTTATTACCATATTATAAAAACATATATTTTTTACAGTATTTAATACTTAAAATGGTTTTTTTTATTGTTTGAGTTGTTCAAGAGTTAATCAGGATCCATTTTCTTTAGGAATGCAGAAAATTTCTGAACACTTTGAATAGTACTCAAGGGAGCAATAGAAGGTAAAATTTTATTACATATTTACTTGATATTATAGAATTGTATGTAAAACTCTTAATTCTGGGACAATACACACAATTAAGTTATCTTCTTCCTGCATCTGCCTTAGAAATTTGCATGCCACTAGCCTTTAGGTAACTCCCACTAGATTTCATGAGATTTTTGTGAATTCCATTAACTCCTTCTACCTCTTTGTCTGACCTCCTTTCTTTGCACTGAAGTTCTGGAGGTATTCATGATTTCATTGAATCATGGGCTGAGGCTGTTCGTTGTCAATATTCACTTTCGTCCTTTGTTTCAACTCTGTCCGAAACCAAACCCTCCACCATTGTACCTCGACTTAGTCTCCAGTTTCTCATCTTTTGATTCTCAATTCCCAACTTTCCTCTTTTTCCCAGTATCAGACTTATTGAGCTCATTGGTGATGATATATCAAGTTAGATTCGGTGGGTGCTTGGCTGACTAATGATTTGAGCTCTTTTGGTCACATCTTTCCATATGTGGGTTACCCTACATTTTACCCACAGACTTTCAAATTATCTTCCCCTCATCCTCTCAGCCCTCATTTTGTTTCCTGTTTATGATCCCATCTATGCACACTGTCTTGAGGATGCAGTGATTGTTGAAACTTCCAAATTTTTCCTCACTCCTACTCCATATCTTATTCACCTGGGAGTGTTTTTCGACTCATTTCTCAGCTGTTCTCATTCTTCTCCCATATGCTTGTGAGCTATGGAACTACTAACCACCAGGATTCATGCCTATCTTACTCATGCTGCTTGAGAGGGTTTAGTGTTTGTAGACCATGGTTTCACTGATGATACTTATTCGTTTGGGTCACACACATATGCACCTTCTCTGTTGGTCCTTGTATGACCAAAGGAACCTCTCATGGGACACTTTGACTTCAATAGTTCATCTGTCCCATTCTTTCCTCAAGAATCTGTATTGGAGGTTGGACCAATCCAAAAACCACCATGTTCCATTACCTCCACCCAAACCAGACCTGCATCTCTTCACTGATGCTTCCCCTCTGGTTGGGGAGCATCTCTAAATGACAATTTCACAGTTGGCACACGAACTCAGGACGAGTCTGTCAGGCATGCTCCATTTCTTACCCCTCCTAGTGAATCTGATCATTTTGTTACGATCTATTCCAATGACAACTCCGTTTTTCCTATATCTACTGCCATGGGAGAATCTGATCCAGGGCCCATCTTGCTTTTAAACCCTGGACCTTTCTTATTGGACCAATTATCAATGGGTTCATCTCATTGCCTGCTGTGTACCATGTGCTGTGAACCTTGTTGCAGACTACCTCTTTTGGTTGGACCATGTTCTGCCACAGAATGGGCTCTTCACCCCTAGTTTTTCCATTGGGTGTCTAGTAAAAGACCTTTCTTGTATGATATCTTACCTCTCTCACAAAAAGGTTTTCTCGACTTATACTGTCTTTTCTCGGCACAACTTTTTGCTCACCACTAGCCTTGATACTTCCACTTACCCTCACATATGTTAACGTGAGATATCTGTATACTAACATGCAAATAATTATGTAAGAACCCGTCACCAATACGAATGCAACACTATCGTAACTAGCGCCCTCTCTAATCTTGCAGTTGTTAACCACTTCTCACCACTAGTCTTGATACTTCCACTTACCCTCACATATGTTAACGTGAGATATCTGTATACTAACATGCAAATAATTATGTAAGAACCCTTCACCAATAGGAGTGCAACACTATCCCTATCGTAACTAGCACCCTCTCTATTCTTGCAGCTGTTAACCACTTCTCGATTGGCAGTCCTTTTGTACAGGCGTATTTTTCGCTCGCGATTTTGACTGACTTACATAAAAGTTTTTACTTTCTTGTTGTTCAGGCCTCTCAACTGCTTTTCTAAATTTTGCGTACATTATTTAATTAAATAAAATTTATTTAGTGCATCAGTACCATCAGTATAAAAAAAGTAGGGTTAAGCTTCAAAAAAGAAGACTTGGGTAAGTACTTTATTTCTTGTTTTTCACATGTATTCATTATTATAACAGTAACTGAAATGTAAAAATGAGAAACATTTTAGGTTAGATAATGTTAGATTAGGTAAAAGAAAGAATAATAATAGCTATAATATTAAAAAGATTTATGAGGTACATTTGAACGACTGCCGAGTAGCCCGTGTGTTATGTAATTTGATAGGGTATTGTGAGCTACGTGTTAACGAAGTGAAAATTTAAGTAGAAAAAAAAAAGATGTATACTGTTACGAGTTTAAAGCTATTTAGGATAAACAAATGTAGTTTAATGTTACAATATGGAATCATTATAGAAAGAAAAAAAAGAGTAATTTATGTTTGTTTGTTTTTTAGGTAGTTATGAGGTCAATCAAATTGATCAATCTCATATAAAGTTAGGGTAGAAAAATACCAGGTAAAATATAAAGCTTTACTGAGAAAAACAATTGAAATTTCCATAAGAGGTTTTAGAGATCATGCAAATAAAATTTAAGATTTTTCAGATGAAGAAAAGTATTTTTAATCTTAACATTGAGATAGTTAATTAATACCTGCCTATCTTTATTAGATATAACTAAACAAATTTTACCATAGCTAATACAAAAACCTATGGCAAGTCAATTTTTTGTATATATATATCTACAGAATTAACATATTACTTATCATATAATTAATAATTCAAACCATCAATATTTGGAGAAACTCCATGATTACAGAATTGAGGTAAACAAAGACAACTGTACATTTTACAAATGCTTGTGAAACATACAATTGTCTTTGCTTTCCTCAATTCTATATTACTTACTAGGACTTTTACCTTATAACAGTGATTAAAAATTTCTCATTAGACAAATTATTTCCAGATGTTTGTAATTACTTCACATTTATATTTATGACAAAGCTAGTAACTCTCCCTGCTGTCATTTTTAATTCTCTCACAATGGGCTTGGCTAAACTGGCCGAGCTCGTGACTCCAAATTGACCTTTATAGTTTCATAGTATAACTTCTAATTTTTTTTTTTGTATCTTCACAAAATTTCCAAAGCTTTCAGTAAGCATTAAGAGTTACTTGCAGACAAAAAACATAAGAATTTTTAATGAAAAACTTCTCCACGAATATATGGAGTCAAAGTGTTGACTTCTTCGAGTGCAAGATAATTTTTTTTTGTTTCTTTTAATATAGGGTGCATTCATTCATCTGTATGTCTATTATTTTTGGTGGTTACAAGGTGCGTAGTAATTTGATATCTAATGTATAGTAATTAGTTGTATACTTATTAACAGATAAATAATTGTTTGAACTTGTACTTGTTGATATTTTTAATGAAAGACAAGCTATATATGTATATAAACTAAAACTGTCATTGCATTGATTAAAAGCTATTTTACCACAGATCATTAAAAAAAACATTATAGAGTTAACAACAAGCTATTTTGCTATAACAATTACACTTAGATACAGGGACATAAAGCTAGCCATAACCAGTTTATCAAATGGAAAGTACATAAGACAGGATGTTTGTAAACTGTAGGCAGTTTGTTACAAGATTGTTATACATACATATTTGATGCATTCATACATCTCAAGAAACTGTTATGTTTGAGATCAAAAATACAATTTCAAAATACTTATTAGCTAACTGTCTTAAGGAAATTTGATTGCTTTAATTCTAATTGCACAAAAACGTTTTTATCTTCTTATCATGTGTAAAACGAAATTTAGAAAAAGGAAATGAAATTTTGTCTTATGCCTCTGATGGCATAATAAGTGGTGAATATCAGTTCATAGATTTTTGAGTCAGAGACATAGCAGGAATCTGTTTAAAATTTTTAAAAATTGTTACATTTGACTTTTTTCAAAATTAAGTTTCTACATCTTTTAGTTTGGTTTAGCAAAACATTGACAATTAGCTTTTTTCTCTCTTTTTAGAAGTTTGAAACCACATATGATACTAGGATGTTTTTATTTGAATAAGTTATTTATTTGTATACGTTCAAATAGAATGTTGATGACTGTAAAATATAGTTAGAAATAAAAAAAAAAAATAATAAAACAAGGTGCTTAAGTTTTAAACAACCTCCCACACAAAGTTTAAATATAAATACTAGAATAAAACTTAGAACTGCTTGTACTCTGTCTCAGGTTTATATAGTAGAGAAATAAAAGTATTCTCTGTAAGTTATTTAGAATACCTAAAACTTTCAGTTGTACTCTATGTGTATGATGTTTTTATGGTTGGTATCACTGTATTCATTACTTATAAAATTCTCTAAGTTATTTAGAATACCTAAAACTTTCAGTTGTACTCTACGTGTATGATGTTTTTATGGTTGGTATCACTGTATTCATTACTTATAAAATTCTCCTATTATCTAATCATTTTAGTTTAAAATATTTCGCAAACATATTTGTGAAAAATGGAATCTGGAAAAAGGAGGTCAGACATCGTGCATCTAGCGATTTCATCATATTTGTTTTTATAAGACGTTACAGTCTGGTAAAATTTTAGTTGTTGGATCCTATTTTGATTGTGTCATACTGGAGCCTGTCATCTAATACCTTAATGTTCACCTGCCACTAGTGCACAGGTAGCATTTGTATACTATGCAGAAACTAAAACATATAACAATATCAACACTTTTATGAACGACATAAGTGTAAGCATTAAGCTTGTAAATTCTAAGACTGGTTTATTAAAAGGATCTGCTTGAGGCTCTCTTTGATTTTTCCTGATCAACCTTTAAGTGATCTGTATTTAGTAAATACTTTTCTCATTCAGTACATACAGTTATTAATATTTAGATATACAATAATAGATTGTAGACCTATAAGCAGATTAATTATGAAGTCTTTGATTTTTCCTGATCAACCTTTAAGTGATCTGTATTTTGTAAATACTTTTCTCATTCAGTACATACAGTTATTAGTACTTAGATATACAATAATAGATTGTAGACCTATAAGCAGATTAATTATGAAGTCTTTGATTTTTTGAATTTAAGCCTAATTTTATGACTTCTATTTTAATAATTTGTAGCTGCACTAATTGGAAGTTAAGGTGTAAAGCTACATATAAAGGTGATATTGGTTGGTAACGTTTGGTAAACGTCCTGTACTCTATCCGAAAAAAGTTATCATTTGTACGATTATATTTGAAATATACTTTAAAACTTCTAACAAAGATGAGATCAGGAAATTTTTATTTTTCATGACTGAATTTGTACCTCCTTTTTAAACAAATGTCTTTGGTTGGATATGGCCTAGTGGTTTGTGTAACACCAGTTAAAGTCAAAAACAAAAATCTTTCTCCTCACTTTGGGACCATAGATGCAGTATAAGAAAGGCAGTCAAATCCCACTACTTGGTTTGATGTGAGTAGACTATTGGTTTGTGATGGTGTTGTATATTATCCATCAGATAAAAGTTAGAGGCACCAAGTTCAGGTAACCCCTGTGTAGCTTTTCAATGATATATGAAATAAACAAACAAGCAGTGTGTATTAAAACACTTTTTATTTTAGTTAGAAGATAGGAAACCAGTTAGAAGTCCTAATAAAGTTTGTGTTTTTAGATTTAAAAATTGCAACCATTTTAGCTGCTTGAATTTTTTAAAGATCATATTCATTCAAATATATGTGTATATATATATATAATTAATTCTTTTAACTAAGTTGTGATATTCATGTTGACACGTAGAATAGTATCACATGTTTAACACCATTCTTATCATTATGGTCTAATAGTTAATGAATAGATTGTGAGTCTGAGAATTAACTATTTCCATCCTGTTATCACAAAACCTGCTCTTTATGCTCCATACCTTGGATTTGTTATAAAAATGATAGTTAAAACCACTATTTGGACAAAAAGAGTAACCTAAAACTTTTCATTTGGTGTTGTTGACCAGTTGTCTTCCTTTTCATCTGTCAGTTTCAAAATTAGGGACAGCTATGCACAGATAACCCTTGTATCAGTTTGCATGATAATTCCAAAAAAACAGTAACAACAATTTTTATCTCCTTATCCAGGCTTGAATTTTAATTTTAATCTTACTTTTGCAAATATTTGAATATTTTTTCTGACTTTTTGTCCTGTAGGTAGTCTAATTAGTTTATAGAAGGAACTGATGATGTTCTCCAAATTCATTAAACAGTTTTTATTAAATTCTGATTCTTCAGTTTATATATTGTACTCCTTTCCAGGACAATTTTATTGAACAACAAAATTGAAATATAGCCACTGCTGTAGGATTTTTAAAATGATACCCTAACTATACATAAGAAAAATTAACTGTAATTTTTACTAACAAATTTTATCAGGGTTTGTTATCAGTCACCTGTTTTAACTAGATTTAATAACGGAATTTTTTCAAAAATTACCATGTTGTGTACATACTATTCACAACCATATATTGATCATAATTAAGAATACAATACAGAAAAAAATTTTCAAATCCTTCGATGAGAACTCAAAAAGGTTTGTACATTTTTTATATTTTCAATTTGAAACTTTTTATTGCACAATATGTTGATGATAATACTCGAAATATTCACAGTCTGAGAACAAATAATTAGAAAACAAAAATAAAAAATTTTTAATTAAAATAATCCCATTCTTTGTGTAAAAAACACTTGTAATTTTAACAAAAATCTTACCAACTGTTGTGAAAATACATTAAGAAAGTTCGGAGTTGTCAAAATATTGTTGCACTGTGTAGCATTATCCATACAAGATATGGAAAATGGACTTACATCGTAACCACAAGGTTAAATCAGTTATCATATACGTTATCACAAGTGAAATGATAAATTTCCTAAAGTATTTCTGCATCAAATTACTCGTGAGTCCACAGAGTAAGGTTGCTTAAAGTCCCCAACTCCCCAAAAAAATATCAAGCACAAATATCATTAATATTTCAGTCAAAAGTTAATCTCATTATGTCTTTTAAACATAAAATGAGTGATTTCTCCAAAGTTTCTGGTAAACTATTTATCATGATAGTTGTAATAGGTAGAACCATGAAATTATTCAATTTATTTTTCTTTCCTATCCTTTTTCCACTATTACTTATCATAACACACATCAGGTGGAGTTCTTAGGGTGTCTGTCCTTAGTAGCAAGATTTTAGCTGTTCTCAGAATGTTGGGACAGTTGCCTACTACAATAAGCTTTATGAACTGATGCAGTTTGGCTTATATTTTAAAAAATTATTAAACCTTTCTAATGTGCATTTTAAAACATAATTAACTGAAATAAAAATTAAACATAAATAAAACATAATTGTTTGTTTGAAATTAAGCACAAAGCTACACAATGGGCTAGCTGTGCTATGCCCACCACGGGTATCGAAAACCCGGTTTCTAGCGTTGTAAGTCCACAGACATACCGCTGTTCCACTGGGGGGCAAATACAATTGTCTATCTAACTAACATATTTATAGGTGAGAAACAACTTTAGAATGTTAGCAAGGAAAAAAGCAAAATTCTTCACACTAATTTTAATCTAACTGTTGGTAGATAGTATTTCAAAATGTGGTCTTTCTATTGGTTACAAACATCTGGCTCAACTAAGTATAATTGGCTGAGAAATTGTAACTATGTGTTGAAAGTGGTTGTGGCATCTGTCAAGAGTCCTAAGAAATTTATTTCTCTTTCCTCCCAACATCCCCCCCTAAGGAACTTGAAAGAAGAATGTGTAAACAGAGCGATTAACCTAGATCCTTTCTATATATGGAAGGTTTAGTATATCCAACTCATTGTCAAGATAGAAAACCTTAAAGTTAAAACTTTGAGTCAAACTGAAGGTTAATAATTTTTCTTTTAGGTTTCTTTTGAAATAAAAGAATTAAAACTTTGAACTAGAATGTAAATGTTAATGCTAATTTCTTTGGTATACATTAATAGTAAGATTTCTTAATTAAGTTCTGAATGTGACCTGCACAGTACAGGGTTGCTCGTAATTATAGCATTTATGTGTTGGTGTTTTTTTTTAGGATACAAAAATTTCTGTAAAGCTTTATGCTTCTGTTATATAACAAAGAGAGGTTTGTGTTTGGAGGCAGAAGATGTGATTCATCATGACAGGTTAAGTTAAGCCAGTTAACTTTTGATATGATGACACAGGTCTTTGTTGAAATAATATCCTTAGTTCTCCTGAAGAAGAATAGTCAACTATTTGAAAGCGCTCAAGTTTTGGGTCTTATTTTAAGTCTATTACACATTGTATACCATATGTTTTAAATTTACAATTTTATCAGCATATATTTTCATTTGTAGTATAATTTGGTTTTGTGTGTGTGTGTGCATAAATATACACACACCACTATTTATAAGCAATAGATTAGTTTTTTGATAGGTTCAAAAACCATATGGTTCAGATCTGTGGGTTGATTTCAACCTGGATGGTCAGAGTTTATCATTTTACTGTGCAGACCTCAATCAAGATGAACAAGTGAGTTTTTTTTTCCCTTAAGTTATTGATTTTCAAAAGTTATGAGTTTCTAGTATGAAATTGCCAAGTTTAATATAACAGCCATGTAATTTTACTAAGTGCTTCATAAGTGAGTGTGAATTCCTTGGTATAAATGTCTATTTAGTGTTGAATAAAAATCTAAGAAACATAACGCACCAACAAACTTTTTACTCTGTTTCCACATTCTAAAGTCTAAATGTTTTCTGGTGTACTTATTATTAACTGCTTGAACATTATGAGTCTAAATTTTTTCTCGGATGATTCAAACACACATTTGGAAAAGGAAAAAAAAAGGTATTGAGAGCCTATGTTATGTATATTTTTGTCACCCTAGGATCTGTTGAATATTGTGCTTATTTTAATAAGTTGTTAATTGTTTAAACACTTCAGTAGGTTTGTTCTCTTGTCAATGAAGGCTTATTACCATAGTTTTGTGTTCATGTGTGAAAGTACACAAGAATACAACAAAAAACACAAAAACAACTAAAAATGAAACATAGATGAGAGAAGCTTAAAGATAGTGTAGATTATTTTTCTAACTCAGTCACATGTTCCTTTACTCTTTGTGAAATATACATATTTTATTAGATTAAAAGGTACAGTAATAAGGTACTTATCATACAATCAAAAACTTTATTTTTAATTACAGACATTTCAGTTAGACTTTGTAGTTATTGTTGTATCAACATTATATTTTAAATTTTTACATTTGATCGTTGTTTTTATTATGTTAATGATTTATTAAAGTTGGATTCAGTCCACATGTTACCTACAAATACATGGATGAGCTCATGGGAATTTCAGCTAGAAGTAGATATAAGCTAACTAATCTATCTGAGTCTTATATGTGATTACACAGTGAGAATAACAACTACCTGATACTTCTTGAAAACTTTAAATAAAATTCTTGTCTCCAGAACTCCAGATTATGAACTTTTTATTAAAGAAAGCCTCTTCATTTTCAGTCATCATCTAATACTAAGTAATAACATCAACTCCTCCATGTTGTCTTTAATTTAACCAATAACAGATTCTCGTTGTTTTTATTTGATTATTACTATTTTAGAGCTGCAGTGTCTGTATTTATATTTAATCTTTTCTTTATAATGTCTTCTGTTAACAATGTTATTAAATCTATGTATGCCTCATGTTTATCATACATTTCATTATATTGTTACTTTTTAAATATGTTCTTTCTAAGTTTCTGACTGTATAAGAAAACTACTCGCTTAATAGCTAATGTTTATTTTTTGTTAGTTAGAAGATTGTGAACTAACTTTTTTCAGGTTTTAATGCTAGTGTTAAAATTTGAAACAATTCTGAAATGTCCGTAATCAAAAATATTTTTTGGTATTACTGTGTTTTTTAATATTTATTATAAAACTTCATTTTCCACCTGATGAATCAGATGCCAAAACTTGATTTATTTTGAAGTTGTTACTTAAAGGTCTAGTATGTCTTTTTTTGTTTTTAATAGAAACTAGAATATTAACTATTGGTATATATGTAATTAAGACTCATGATTTACATTTTGCATGTATTATAAAACCTATTATGTTGTTGATGTACCCATGGAACAAAATATCTCTAATATTAATATTAATCTTTTTGATTAGGTGTCTAATTCTCAGAGTTTATGGGAAACCATCATGTTGGAGAAAAACATTGTTGCATACTGTAATACTGCTTGTAAGTTTATTCTTTCAATATTGATTATGTTAATTTTTTCCTACTGCTCATAGCACCTTTTGAGCAACCTCATTTATTTTCACATATGTATTTGGTATTTTTACCCAAATATGATGTAGATGTAAATTTGTATGCCCCTTTTATCAATAGGACTGACATTATCAACACATTCTCATGTGAAAACATGGGTTCAAATAGTTACTAAAATGGCTTTGAGCACAACATGCCAGTTTCTGAGAGAATACTCACTATCACACACAGAAATGCTATTTCCTTTACATATCAGTCTGTAAGATTTGCATGTCACTAGCCTTGAACTTGCTCCTATCTAAATTCACGTGTTTAATGTGAACTGTGCTGGTGCATTATGACATCATTTTGCAACAATACAACCTCCATGTGCAGTAAATTCCCCTGTGCACTTGTACACGTGATAACTTCATTCTTTTCCTCAGAATTACATTGAACAGATGTGTTCAGCTTTCTCGTTTAAGTTCAGTTTGATGAGATTTGCATTTGTTAATGAAACTTTGATTTGCATTTTCTTTATGTTTTGTTGCAAAAGTTTTAATTTTTATCGTGAATTTTCAAGTGATAGTTATTTCAACTTTGTCCTGTGTGGGTGATGTGTTAGGCACACAGGCTTTATTTTTACTTTGGTTTTGGGAAGCTGTAGACTGTGGAGGGTGTTACTATCATTGTACTGTGTGTTTTGGGATCCATCATGCATGCAGGGCCTTCTATTCCTCTCCATTTCGCCAAAATCCCTTCCCCCTCAATTTGAGGTTGAACAAGAGGAAGATGAATTTGATCACCTGTTCCCTCCACCTGGATTTGGTTTGGGTACCTCCATATAGGTCCAGGAAAATCCTCAACCTTCCACACTGTTTCAGGATTTAATTTCTCAGGTATGTTCCTTTCATTCTCTCGGGCCAAAGCAGCTTGGCACCAGTCCTCTTGACTTTCTCTGGTTTCATGCCTATCACAACCTCGCTCTTCCACTCCTGTTCCTCAACTGGCTCGGTCTGTTCCTGATCTAAAATTGACCAACATTATTTGCAACCTTTGGTTAAAGTAAAACTTTTTTTTGATTCAAAATTATCAATGGTAAATGTGTCATGATTTAGTGAAGAACATTTACTTAAGCTTAGCTAAGAATATATATTTTATGAATCTTTAACAAGTTAAAAGCTGGTGTTTTTATTAGTTATGATTAAAGTAAAAGAATACAGAAAGTAAAAAATCACTGCAATACAGAAGAAGATAGTAAACATTCTAACTTTCACTGTGGATATTCAAAAAATACAAACTGAGTAATTTGTTTAAATATTTTTTATGATGCAGTCATTTATGAACTATGAATTATAAACTGGATTTTCTATTTGAATCCTTCTTTGCTCAAATTAACATAATAAACCTAAGATGTTGAAATAATAAAACATATGTTAGTATAACAGTTTCTATATAATACTCATTTTTTTCAACACTTATCGCAACTAGAGAAACACGTTTATAAGTTTCAAAAACACAATTCCTCATTAGCTTAGCAATGCTTACTAAGTAAGGGGGTATAAAAAAAAAGTTAGACTTTGTGGTTATAATTTTAATTTTTAACATTTTATCTTTTTTGTTTTATGTTAATAATTTAAAGTTGGAGTCAACCAAGAATACCAGTTGGTTAATATACAACTTCACCGACCATGTACTGATCTGATTGGAAATAACACAGTTCCATCACTTCACAGACGGGAGTTTAGTATCTGTGGTAACAACGTATTGCTCATGCTTCCAGAAGATGCTATTGTTCATTCATTATTGCAGAATATATATGGAGAATTGTATCAGGTATAACCTTTTTTAGCTGAAAATCATTGGTTAAAAATAATTTTTTATGTACTAAGACTTGGTATTAAGCTGACATTTTATAGGAATTGGAGATATAAAGGTAAAAAAAAACTTTAAGTTATGAGTTTGGAAATTCTGAAAACCCAGTATACATGTAATTATAGATTAGTTTTATTTCCATGCCAGAAAGAAACAGACAAAAAAATTTTATTTAAAGTAAACCAGATAACATTTGGAATGCTTTAGCTTGGAATTTTAAATGTAGTCATCATTAACAGCTAGAGGCTAAGATTGATGGTATCTAGTCTTTCTTTCAAGTTCACATAAAAACAGTGTATAATAATGCAGCATAGAAATTTGACCTGTCTTGAAGTGTTGTTCTCCGTGATTGAATTATATATTTATAAACGGCCGAACTGCTACTTAAATTCACCCATTTAACATAATTCTGTACGTTTATTTTATAATGCCCACTGCTTGTAGACAGTACTGTAAAGAAATATGTTTCATGTATTGATATATCCTAATGTTTAATTATGTTGTTTGATAGGAATAATATAATAAATCATGAATGTAATTGCCTGATATAGAAGTTAACTTCGAAGTGGGATAATGTGATAAAACTTTTCTACATTACCCTTAACAAAAAAAGAGAACATAAATTTGTTTTACTGTTAGGTATTGAAGTTAATTTTGAAGTGGGTTAATGTTTTCTGCATGATGTAGTGTTATATATATCCAGTTTATAACATTATCTTACACACTGTTATATTAATCATAGTAAAAAATATGTAATCAAAAATATTTGTAAATCATGTTAATAAAACCCTATAAAATCTTAGTGCTTTTGATAGACCCGCCTGTCAAAAGTTCTTAGGTTTTATCAGGTTTTTTTTGCCTTCACAATACTATTTGGGAGGCATTATAGTTTTGCCTTGTCCATTCATTTGTTTTGTCTGTATGACCCACAAGTATCAATCTTGTGAAACCAACTTCTCAAAACGTTTTCAATATATTTTCTTAAAGCATCAAAGGAATGCTGTGTAGAAAGTGTATATGCATCATATATTATTTGGGTGTAATTTCTTTCAATATTTTATGACTTATGATGCATTATATTCAAGAAGGGAAGTGTATAAAAAGAGGATCACTGTTGTGAAATCAATCCCTGCTACATTTTCAATCAGATTCGTTTGAAACTTTACAATAATGTTGTTTAGGAGGGGGTAGATATGCATAGTGCAGTTTCAGTATTTTGATATTTATGCTACTTTCAGCTTATAGGGGAAGTTAAAAGGATTTCACTCCTGTTACATTTTTCTTTAGATTTACTTATCATTTTATAGAAATTCGATGACGAGGAACCCACTTTGAGATTAATAATGGCTGGAGACGGC
>NW_013668196.1:94129-97873 GCF_000517525.1 Limulus polyphemus | reverse complement strand
CAACCTTCCACACTGTTTCAGGATTTAATTTCTCAGGTATGTTCCTTTCATTTTCCAGGGCCAAAGCAGCTTGGCACCAGTCCTCTTTACCTTCTCTGGTTTCTCACCTTTCACAACCTCGCTCTTCCACTCCTTTCCTCAACTGGCTCGGTCTGTTCCTGATCTACCTATTTCACCTTTCAGACTTTCCCTTTTTCCGTGTCCTCCCACTACTCACTGTCAGGTTTGTCACATGTCAGTGACTATGTTGTTGGGTCGGGCCCAGTGGACGCCTATCTGTCTTGTTTTACTGACTTTTTGTCACTCTTCTGTACTTACAGATTGGTTCTTCAAGTTCTCACCAATAGTCTTTCTCTCCACTTCATTTATCCTCTTCCCATTTCCTTCTCTACTCTTTCATACCCAATCTATCTTTGCCATCAAAAGGGTGTAAGACCTTTCTCTGGGGTTTTACTCTTGTCTCTCTGTGCTCCTCAAGAAGCCCGGGGATTGGCATCCAGTAATGACCTATTGTCCATCAACTGATATCTAGTTGTTCCATGATTTTGGATGGAGAATTTCTTTTCATGTCCATTGGCCCTTTTCAGCTAGGCTGTGGATGACCAAAGTCAGTGTGTCAGACATCTTCATCCACATCCTAATTCCCCTGTCCTCCAGACATTATATACAATTTGTCCATTGCCATTGTGTTTTCCAATTTTATGCTCTTCCCTTCAGCATAGTGTTTGCTCCTTATATATTTAATTGAATCAGGAGGACCCTCACTTGCCACCTTCACAGCCCGGGACTGAGATTCAATTTCTACATGGATTATTAGCTCCTCTTAGGCCATTCCCAAGTGGTATCCTCTTCTCACACTTTCCTTCATTTACAGGAGGCTGCTTGGTTGGTGTGGCTTGTCAAGATATCAATGTCCTTTCTTACTTCTACTCAGTATTTGCTACATCTGGGTGTCTTCTTCAACTCTTGTCTCAGACGAGCTGAGCCTTCTCCCCTTTGCTTGCAGATTAAGAAGTGTGTAGTCACTAAGATTTGCACTGCTCCTTCTCATCCTTGGAACCCCTTTGGGGCATATCACACATGCACTTCTGTCAGGGGACCTTGCGAGACCAATGGCTTCAGCCACCATGACAATTCCTTGAGGAGAGAAGAGGTTCACAATCAAAGACAAAAGATCTTGAGAATGAATCCATTGGTCTCGCATGCCAAAATTATCTCTGCATTTCCTGTCCACCCCCAAGACTGGATCTCTATTTCTTCACAGATATATCCCTCTCAGGTAAGGGCACTTCTCTGAAGGATGACACGGCTTCAGGAATTTGGACAAGTGTTCACTCCACATCAGAGTGCTTGAACTTTTTGCTGTTCCTAGGGCACGTTTCCATTTCTTGCCCCTACTGGTGGATCACTTAATCATGATCCACTCTGACAATTCCATGGTTGTTTCTTACATCAATCCTCAAGGGATCAACTGTTCCATGACCATTTGCTTTCAAATGTTGGACCTCCTCTTCTTGGCCCATTCACATCAGGTTTGTCTTGCTCTCTGTAATTTACCGGGAGCAATGAACCTGGTGAGCCACCTCTCTTGGTTAGACTACATTCCACCAATGGAGTGGTCTCTTCATTCCCAGGTCTTTCGTTGGGTTTCCTCTTGGTTGGGCATACTTATCATAGATGCCTTTGCTACCCCTCTCGACTCCTGGCTTCCACTTTTCTGGTCCGTTGTTTCTCATTCTTCAGCTCTGGCTGTCAAAGCCCTTTGTGAGTACTGGTTTTACCTTTTTCTATATGCCTACTCTTCACTTTGCTTCCTCTCTCTCAAGTCTTCACCTTTTGATATTCAACTCTCTTTGTCGAGTCCTCCTAGTGGCACCTCTTTAACCAGCTCAGCCTTTAGTTGGTTTCCTCTGCTTCTTTGCTTAGCATCCAGAACCTTTTTCTCAATCCAGTGTTCGTTACTTATTGATTCAACCTCACAAGAGATATTGTTCCTCCGTCTTCGTGTGTGGGAGTTGTCAGGTCTGATCATGTAACATTCTTCTTGTCTCATTCCTGTCACCTTCCACAATGTCTCCCTATCAAGATAAGTGGTGGTTCTTTCCTTGTTGGTCAGTCCTCCACTCCTATCCTGGCTGTTCAACCATGGTTTGTCAGTCTCCACCAGTGCTTGTTATCGGGCAGCTTTGTCTACAACATTTCATCTTTCCTGGTACCACAGGGTGTTTTTTTCCCCTATTATTTTACATCTGTTCTGCTCCTTCATTTTTTATTAAGCTCCTTGCCAAACTGCATCTTAATGTGGTTTTGCATGCTCTCACACATGCCCAATTCAAGCTGTTGGCTTTTTGCTCTTTGTACCATCTTTTTCTCAACAATTATTTCCTTCTTTTAACCTGTGGTTGCCATCATTTAGATATCTATGCCCATTTGTTCTTCTTGCACTCTCTTCCATTGCACTTAAATACTCCTTTACCCAGACTAGCCTTTCCTTCCTAAGTCTTCTGCTGCTCTGGAAGGTAACCATACTTTCTGTCCTGTCTCACTTTCTTCTTTCTCTCACCTATGTGGTTGCTCAGACCCAGACCAGCTCCCGTGCCCTGATTGAACTGTTTGGTGTTACTTATCTTGGACTTCTCCCATTTGGAGTCCCCATAAGGCCTATTCTTACTCTGAGACCCCTCTTCTTTTAGGAACCTCTCTCCTTCTACCCTTACTGGATGGGTCCATCAACTCCTTCATTTGCTATATCCTTCTGTAGATGTGGATGCTTGCAGGCTATTTCACATTTCTTCGCATCAGATTTGTCACCTGTCACACCCCCTTGCTTCCAACCTTTGCCCGCCCTTGGATGAGATTCTCCAGGCAGGCATGTGAATGACTCTCCACATGTTTGTCCCTCAATATCTTCATCATCTTGCTACTTCATTCCATGCAGGATTTCATCTTCCCTCAGTTGTTATTCTTAATAAACACACCATCTTTGAGATGAGTAAGTATGTGTTTCTTTTTTTTTCCCTCTTCACCCCTTTCATGAAACAGAATCATGCCAGGTGGTGGGTGTTGCTTCCCACAATATGCTTATTTCCCTATGGAGCCCCTGCTATCAGGTCTCACATTCCATGGGCTTCTATTTGGGAGCTTTCTGAAGGGAGTTCATCTAGCAAAAATTTTGCACCAGCCATTCTACCTCTTCAACATGGGATTCTAGCATTCCTGTGTACGGAGGTGAGTTATCATCTCAGAAGTTGACATTTTTGTTACCTGAAAATGTATTTCCAATAGTTACTCATCTCACACACATTCCCACCTTTGGAGCACCTTTTTTCCTCTGCTTTGTATAAGAATGAAGTTATCATGAGTGCAAATGTGTAGGGGGAGTTTCTGTGCATGGAGGTTGTGTCACTCTCCTTTGGTGGAGGGTTATTGTCACATGATGTCATCATCATGCACCAGTGAAGTTCATGTTAAATATATGAATTTAGTTAGCTGAAGACTAGTGTCATGCAAGTCTTATAGGCAGATGCATGACGGAAGTAGCACTTCTGTGTGTGGAGGTGAATGTCTATGGAAATACATTTTCAGATTAGAAAAATGTTAACGTTCACTTGAGGTTTAAAGCTTAATGCTCACATAACAGATGACAACTACCACCCTTGTCCTCCAGTGCTCCGTCCCAATATATTTGGTGTAAGTTGTACGTGCGGTTCATGCTCAAATCAATCAGTTATGCGAGACCTTTGA
>NW_013668196.1:85651-93203 GCF_000517525.1 Limulus polyphemus | reverse complement strand
TTACATGATGTACATATTTATTGACATAATTTATTTTATTCGATAATGGTTTATGATGAATTCAACTTTGGAGGAGGAGCAGGTATGATGCTATCTTTACTAAGCACAAATGCACTTACTGTTTTACTCTTGAAGCTTTTTGCCATTTTTATTACACCTTACAATAACATTAAAACCTACTGAACAGAATGATATTTATTTTTAACAGAAAACAATGAATTTATGTTTTTACTTCAAGTACAGTTTTCTGTTCCTGCTGATGCCATGTTACCACAATGAAACATAGTGTTTGATTTAAAACTAGAAGTTTTCAGTACTAAACACAGAAAAAACCCAATAAAAGCTATTAGTTTAGAAGCCGACACCTTAACTTTGACCAATTTAGGCATCTTACTGCAATGGCAATATGTATAATATAAGTACATGTGTTTCTCCTCATCATCAAATGGATGTGAGGTAATATGACTGGAGGATTTCATATCTGTGGAGTAACATATCAAAATGTTAATAAATGACAGTTTGTCTCATTCAGTTGCAAATAGCTGTTTGTCATTACTTCAGGGTTTGACTAGCCTATTCTCATTGATTGCATTCTTCAGTAAAAAAATAGATATCTCTTCAAGTTACATTAAGCAAATATAGTTTTAAGGTAAACATCTCGCAGCTTTCTTGATCTTGAATTTGACTTTTTTGCTTTAAGAAACTTTTCCATGATCAGGGAAACTTCTAATAACGAGATCAGGAATTAATGAGTATTTGAAACTGATTTTGATAGAAAAAATATTATTATTTTGTACACTGATCTGAATATACTTATCATTTTAATTTGTAAGTTAATTTTAGGGACTGTATTCTCATACTGAGATAAAAGCTGTGAAATTTTTATGTTCTAATCTTTAAAAACTTTGTATTAGCCTATATTTCTTCATGAACCAAAACCTTATTAATATTCATTGTAGGGCCAGGTGGTGGTCAGTTCACAGCCATATGATGACAGCAATGAAGGAAATCCTAATGTATCAGAACTTGAAACTGAAACTGGCAGCAATCAGCCATCCACAGTTTCATCAACTGTAAGAAAATTATCTTCAGTTGTTACCCCTCTCAAAATTGGGAAAAATACACAGAGAGAAAAGGCAAGTGTAGTTTCATAAACAAATTGTACAACTTGTAATGAAAGCTTTCATTTGCAGCTTGAAACAATTGTAATTGATTACCTCACGAAAAGAAATGTATTCGGTTATATAGTACTAGGAAGTCAGGTTAATATGTATGGCTGGCTAAAAAATGGTTCAGTAAAGCGTCTTACTCAAGCTATGAAAATCACTTTGGCATTTCTTACTACATTAATAGCATTTTAATTCTAAGTACAGTTGTCATCACTGCCTATTTTTATCGTGCCTTTGCCTAAACTTCCTAACAGAATTTTAGGTATAATTACAGGAAGATAAAGTAATTCTTGATGGTGTCCATCTGTACAGAAATGTAGTCTATCAGTTGTATTTATAAGTTATATATTTATAGTAAAATACTTGTAGGCCTAAATCAGAAATCAGTCTGTCAGTTGTACATATGTTATATATTTATAATAAAATACTTGTAGGCCTAAATCAGAAATCAGTCTGTCAGTTGTATATATAAGTTATATATTTATAATAAAATACTTGTAGGCCTAAATCAGAAATCAGTCTGTCAGTTGTATATATAAGTTATATATTTATAATAAAATACTTGTAGGCCTAAATCAGAAATCAGTCTGTCAGTTGTATATATAAGTTATATATTTATAATAAAATACTTGTATCCCTAAATCAGAACTCAGTCTGTCAGTTGTATATATAAGTTATATATTTATAGTAAAATACTTGTAGTCCTAAATCAGTCTGTCAGTTGTATATATAAGTTATATATTTGTAACAAAATATTTGTGTGCCTAATGACCTTGATAAAATAAAAATTTTGAATATTTTGGATAAACAAAAATTATCAAAATAGGCAGTACAATGGTCTATGTTTCTAATTTTCAGATAAAAGAAATTTTGGCAATCCAAAGTCTGTAACCAAAAATTAAGACACAGGACAGATCCTTGGCTTATATATATGCATATAGAGAGATATATAGATCAAACAGAGTTACAACTGTAATGTTTAATAGATTTAATGATTTAAGTACAACACTTAAGTATAAACTGAACTGCAGTAATAACATATTTTGTTTTAAGACCATTGCAAAGTGTTGATGTCATTATCAATAATTCAATTTATCATCAAGTTAATTTATATGACACATAACTTCTGTACAGTTTATGATTATATACCCTTTTAGATATTAATGTACATTTGTTTTCATTTCTAAGTTTTCATACGTAATTGTTTGATACTTTTGACATTTATTTATGTAATTGGTCTATGATTTTATTTTTGACAGCTGTTAATCTGTATCATGGCATTTCAAATAAACATTTAATTCCTCTGTGTTCTGTGTTGTGGCACTTTATATCAGAGTAAGTATCTGACAGTTGCTGTCCTCTGTATTGTGACACTTTATATCAAAGTAAGTATCTGACAGTTGCTATCTTCTGTATTGTGACACTTTATATCAAAGTAAGTATCTGACAGTTGCTGTCTTCTGTATTGTGACACTTTATATAAGAGTAATTATTTGGTAGTTGCTGTCTTCTGTATTGTGGCACTTTATATCAAAATAAGTATCTGACAGTTGCTGTCTTCTGTATTGTGACACTTTATATAAGAGTAATTATTTGGCAGTTGGTGTCTTCTGTATTGTGACACTTTATATCAAAGTAAGTATCTGACAGTTGCTGTCTTCTGTATTGTGACACTTTATATAAGAGTAATTATTTGGTAGTTGCTGTCTTCTGTATTGTGACACTTTATATCAGAGTAAGTATCTGACAGTTGCTGTCCTCTGTATTGTGACACTTTATATCAAAGTAAGTATCTGACAGTTGCTGTCTTCTGTATTGTGACACTTTATATCAAAGTAAGTATCTGACAGTTGCTGTCTTCTGTATTGTGACACTTTAAATCTGATGAAGTATCTGACAGTTGCTGACTTCTGTATTGTGACACTTTATATCAGAGTAAGTATCTGACAGTTGCTGTCTTCTGTATTGTGACACTTTAAATCTGATGAAGTATCTGACAGTTGCTGACTTCTGTATTGTGACACTTTATATCAGAGTAAGTATCTGACAGTTGCTGACTTCTGTATTGTGACACTTTATATAAGAGTAATTATTTGGTAGTTGCTGTCTTTTGTATTAATATTCATGTAGTTTTATATTTGAGTAAGGATATGTCTGTTGTTTTCTCTCACTTGGTACTTTAAATCTGAGGAAGTATATATATCAATTTTGTTTTGGGTCATAAAATATTATATAGGAGTAAGCATACACCTGTTGGTCTGTTATGATTTTTTATTTCTTTCCAAAATCTAATTAGTTTTGGATTTTTTTTCTGTTGTATATGATTTGCAGAAGTGATTGACCTAAGCATACATTAAAGGTTTGTATTTGAATAATGAGAGATTACTATTTTTCAGCTACAATTGAATGTTAGAACGTTCTTTTTGAACTAGATTTTGTGATAATTTTCAATTTATATTACAAGTAACTGTTGATTATAGAACTTTATCATGGTTTTATGCATTCAGAGACAGAGTTGTGATTATCTGTGATGTATACCAGTTTTTGTATGGATTTCATTTAACTCTCTCATTACAGGCTGATTCAACCAAGTTCATGACCCCAAAAGTGACCATCATAGTTTCCATGCTATAATTTTTAATATGTTTTATGCATCTTCACAAAATTTTGCTTGCTTTCAGCAAACATTACAAACCCTTTGTACACAAAAAATCAGATATTTTTATCTAAGTATTTGTATTAAAAATTTCTTCGTGAGTATGTGGAGTTAAAATGTTGACTGCTCCAAGTGCAAAGTGATTTTCGTGTTAATATTATAAATACGTTTTTTCACCTGAAAATTTTCAAATTTCATTTGCATAGTCTCTAAAACCTCCTGAATAAATATCAAACTTTTTTTTCAGTAAAAGTATATATTTTTTCTATTATTTCCTCTATCTGAACACTATATGCATTCAGTCAGTTTGGCTGACCTCATAACAACAAATAACAAGTATGAAATAAATCTAAATTATTCTTTTTTTTTCTTTCTAGAATGACTGCAAATTGTAACAGGAAACTATAGTTGTTTATCTTAAACAGCTTAAAACTCATAACAGCATACATCTGTTTCTACTTCAATTTTATTGTATTATTGCCCTTTTAACCATGTCTAACTAATAATCTTGCCACAGAAATTCTAAATTACTTAGTGAACATGTAGCTCATGTTACTGTATCAAATTATGTAAAACACACGAGCTGCTCACGACCATACCTTGCACATAATTTTTATTATTTTTTCATCATCTTACCTGTCTAAACTTATCTAGCCTAATAAGTTTCTAATTTTTACATTTTAGTTACTTTCATAATAAAAGATAAAGAATAAACATGAAAACAAGAAATATAGTACTTACTTTTGATGAAACTTAAGCCTACTTTTTTATACTAATGGTACTACAACACTAACTAGCTTTTATTGAATTGAATAATGTACCTAAGAACACAGAATAATAACATGCACAAAATAAACAACGTCCTTTAAATATCTTAATTTTTCTGGTTTCTAACAACGCAATAAGAACCTTTAAAATTTAGATAAGATCATTGATGCGACTCCCATGAGAATAAAGTTTTGGACTGACGGTGAAATAGACAATTCTCTGGACAGAAACCAATGTAATATAACATATCATTTGATAAATTAAAACTTTGGCTTTCTATTGGTTATAAATAATATAGTATAAAATGTCAGAGAGAATTATTGGCAATTTATGAAAGATGTGATGTGACAGGTGAACATTTCAAGTAGATTTGATTTTCTAGTTTATGGCTCCATAAACAAATCAGATTGAAGGCTATAAAAATTATGCTTTGCCTGAGTAGTATCTGTATTATAGTGAGTAATTTACCTTATATTCCATACTTCTCACAGGGATGGTAAATAAGTTAGAAAAAAAGGAAGACTTGGAGATAAAATGTCACAATTCTCATACCAAGAGAGATTGAGGAGTTTTTTAAATATTTCATTATGAAATTAAGAACTTAAATGAAATTTTAATATCATATATTAACTATGTTTTGGTGCCAAGTTTATTTGTATACCATGATAATAAAGTAGTTCCATTAAATCATGAATGTAACTCTCTAAAAATGTGTAATGTGTATTTGACCTGCCAATGGCATGAGTGTTAAAGCTTCTGCATTTGAAAAGTACCCTTGGTATTACAGTGTTTCATTCTCAGCATTTGTTTCTCTTTCCAGTGAAGGGCTACACATACACATTAGCTTTGAGGTATATGGTACTGAATCGATTACGTTTCAAGTGATTGTGTGGCGAATTTTAACGTTTCTATTTCTGTAATGTTACCATTTAGTATTATCTGTTATTATATACCTTGTTCATTTTTTAAAACATTTAAGTATAGAATAAAAGTATAGGAATTTATCCAGCTTAAAGTGTTTTATTTTTAATTTTTTGGCCCCAGACCTTTCAACAGTGTTATTTTAACCTCAAATTTTTCAGGGAACCATTTTAAGTATAATTATAATATTTTAGAAATTATTGTGTTTGTTCATGTATAACATCTTGTATTTTGCTATCTTCCAGGTAAACAAGAATACTCTAAAAAATATTAGTTGTCATACACCGTTGAAAGAAGGATTGAAGTCGTCTGAGACATCCAGAGATGTGTATACAAGTTCTTCCAAAGTAGAAGTAAAAAAGTCATCTGTAAGTCTTCCAGATGGCCAGTTTTCTGGTATGTCTCTGAATTCCTTTACGACTTCGACTCCTTTATCAGTTTCTGGTCATTTAAATCAAATCAGAAATAGAACTTCTGACAAAGATTGCACTGAAATCCATATCAAAGCAGATGAAAAAACATACCCGTGTATGCCTCTTGGTAAGAGTGTACAGTTGACATGCACAAATTTCTGTTAAAACATGTTTTTGTAATCAGTAAAGATTTATAATAACTTTCAATGATTGTGGCTTTTTTGTAATATTTGGTTTTTACTGTTGTGATTCATATTTCCATATTATTAGTTTCTAGATGTATTGAGCTGTTATTTTATGTGTGTTTTACTTCATGTTCACTTTTATAGTCTATCTTGGAAGGAGATTTACATAAATTTAAAGCAGTATTTATATTTTCTTTTAATTATTTCTTTATAATGTGAATTTTTCTACATCCTTGTAAAACTTATGTTCAAATTTAGTACCTTGTTGGAGGCTTATGATACTTCTGGCAGTTTTAAAATGTTTGCTGGCTAATTGTTTCTTTAGGTGTTATTGAACATGAAGTAGAATTAATGAATACTGTAGAAGAAACCCAACAATGGAATGAAGATTTAACCCATGAACAACATACTTCAGTTAAGGCATCAGTTATCTTAGAACCAATTTTTGTTGGTGAAGGTAAAGAAAGAAGAACAGGAAGTGTTTCGGAGAGGAATAATATAAAAAATAATATCCATAAAATCTCAAATATATGTTCAGAGCTTTCACCTAATAAAGTTGATCTGACAAAAGATCCTTCAAATACAGCTATATCAAGAGGTGTTTCAGATAAAGTTACCCATTCAAAATATATTCTTGTGTCCTCAAATGATTTCTGTAATAAAGAGGTAGACACTACATGTGCAACTGGAAAACTTAACCCCCCTAAAGATAATAGTTGTGAAATAATCAACTCTTCATACCTCCACAATAAAGAAACTACTTCAACAAATCATTCTAATGAAGTAACAACTTCAAAAGATCATTCTAATGAAGTAACAACTTCAAAAGATAATTCTGTTTACCAACCGACAACACCGGAAGCTCAATCTGTGAGAGAAAGTAACTTGGTTAGTAAATCTGATAAAAAACCAATTTCCAAAGGCCTATCATCAATGTCTAATCTTTATGTGAGTCCCTCAAAAGAAAATTCTGCTGAAGAAACTTTCTTTAACTTTGATTCTGGCAATGATACTGTTTCAGAAAACTCATCCAGAAAAATAAGGGATAAAGAGATTGAAAAACCGCTTTCATTCATTCCACCCTCAGGTAGGAAAATCAAGGATTGTCTAGTATAATTTGGTAATGTTTTCTTATGGATGGGGATATGCATCTTCTAAAAGTATCAAAACATCTAATCATAAAACATGTAACCAACTAATACTGACTTATTTAAATTTATGATTATCAGTTTTGATAATATCAAAGAAAGTTTGTTTAGATGGGTTTTTATTTATTAGTCTTTATGCCTTTTGTTATTGATAGTTTTTTTTTGTCTTGAAAAATAATATGAATGTGAAAGTAACTCGTAAAGTGTTCACATATTTTTTAGTTGCTGATCTCCTCTGCTTGTGGGGCTTCATTGCAAACAGCTGTTACATTTTTAAAAAATTGCTCATAAA
>NW_013668196.1:72968-85463 GCF_000517525.1 Limulus polyphemus | reverse complement strand
AAACATAAGAAAATACCATAAATAAAAAAAAAGGTTTACTGTTATTTAGTTTGGTTCAAAACCTACAAAATCTTCATTGCTTTCAGGGAGCATTATAAATAGTTACGTTTTAAAAGGGAAAAAACTACTATTGTTATAAATAACACATTCAATTGAACTAAACTATGCATGCCTATTTAAATATATTTACACATGGCTTGTGTATATCGTATATATACATATATATTATTCATACCTTCGGTGTATAGGACGCAAGCAAATTTTGACATCAAATTTTGGGGTAAAAAAAGTGCGTTTTTTCCCCCGAAAAATATGGTAACTGTTTTAGTATTTTCCAATAAGAAATAAAATAAGACTAACTCTCTGTTTATTGTGATGCCCAACAAAAGTGTAACATTAAATTCTTTCAGTGCTTATAAACATTTCTTGTTGAGTCAGCTGAAACAGTGAAATGTTATAAACTATTTCCAAATTAGATCTTGTTGTCAAAGAATAAAAAAACAAAGAGAGAGGGAGAGACAGTAATTTTTGAAAAGGACTAAGTTACATCTGTTAAATGTTGCATGAAGAATAGTGTAATAGAAAATAATTGTCAGTACAAGGCTGTACACTTATAGAAACTGCACATCTATACAGGATGATTTATTTATGTAGAAAAATAACTGTAAATGGTTCAAACTATTAAATTTGTTGATTTGTGGACCCCCTGATTTCTAGAATGATAAAGAACTTAGACTAACAAAGAGTAAACTAGGTTCTATATCATAAAAGTGTAATTGCATTATTTTAATTCTAGATACAGAAAAATAATACCAATCAGGATTAATGTTCTTTATATAAACAGTTCATAGTGATGTGTCTTAAAAGTCAAGCTAAGTAAGCTTAGGATGCTTAACTTTCATTGTGCAAGCTCATAACTTTGTATATGTTTTCAACAGGCCAATTGACTTCAAGGTTGTGCAGAAATAAACATAAAAGCATTACTCAGATCCTACTAAACTACATCTCAGTGATTTCTCAGTTTTATGCAGTGTTACTGTATTTTGTTAGAGAAACTACTTGTTTTGGAAGCATGCATAAACATTGTTATGAAGTGAAAATAAACTTTATTTAAATTGTATATGGCTATTGCGATTGTTGAAAACAATAGAACATATAGAAACAGTACAATAGTAAGATAGCTGTCAGTATGCTACCTGTTTTAAGCATAAGTACATCAAATTACAACTCTAGGTTAGTTGTTCTGTTTTGAACCTAACTGATTACTAATGAAAAATGTAACTATCTACCTGTTCATTTTTATTTCAATCTAAACAGGAAAAAATGATAGATCAAGGAGAGAAGAGACAACTACTAACATTGCAAAAAATGTATAGTAAGTTTATTTTCAGATTTTTGTCATTAAATTTAGCTTGAGTTTGATTATCACTTTTGGAATGGCTGATTAATATATGAACAAATTAAAAAACTTTTCAAAAAAAGAAAGTAAATGTAGGGATGGCTGATATCAATCCTTCAAAAACAATGCAAACAAGATAATAGAATAAATTAAATTTAACTGTGATTGAATAGTTATATTTATATGATAACTTTTTTCTGTGCTATTGTATAGGGATGATACAAATGCCATCCCTACAATCTTGTTTGCATTATTTTTGAAGGATTGATATTAGCCATCCCTACATTTACTTCCTTATTTGAAAACCTTTTATTTATTTGTTTGCTTTTTTTTTATGGAGTGTTTCAATAGACATAGGAAGGTTGTATTCATAACCAACTTCTAAATACAATGAGGTTCCAACTGTAATATTTATTGTTTATATATTATTGGCTGGTAATTTGTATTTCACCCTGTACTTATGCTTTTTGAAGGAACACCAAATTTCTGTAAGAAAGCTGACTTCAAGGGATAATGATAACATAATTTACACTATAATTCCAGTGTATTATAATTTTTTTAAATTACTACGAGTTATTAATAATACTTATAAAAGCGGATACTCCGTTTGAAACTATGTCACCTCAGCAAAATTGGTATGCACCATCGTTTTGGTTTTTGAGTTATCATGTAATAAAAAAGAAGTAGAAGAAAGAAGAACAAGAAATTCAACTTGTTGCTATGATATTTACGGACATTCCCAGAACTTTTGTGACTCAGTCATCATATAGATATAGTTATAAAAGGAAACACTGTATAGTATTGTAAGGTTCTGATGACCTATTTTGATGAACAATCTGAGCCATCCCTACATAGGCAGTGCTGTTGCCTGCCTGATAAAGAATGTATTATCAAGATTTTAACTCTAGCAAAAACTTTCTTTTCTAGTTGTCTAATTAACTCTTTCACATTCAGTCGGTCAAAGTGTGCATGTCACAACCTTTCACAGAGTTACGTTCAAAATTTATCAATGTATAAGAATAAACTTGGCATCCAAATGTAGCTAATAAATCAAATTTGAATATTATATAAGTTTTAATTTTATAAGGAAATATTTTTTTAAACATCCTCAGCCTCGCTTAGTATGCAAATTGTGACATTTGCTCTCTAGATCTTCCCTCTTCACTAATTTATTTACTACTACTATGAGAAGTACAGAATTGAACGTAAATTACTCACTATAACATAATTATTACTCAGGCAAAGCATAATTTTTATAGCCTTCAATTTTATTTGGCTACAGACCTAAAAATCTAGAAAATCCGACCCCCCTTTTGCCATGTTCACCTGTAACATCCTCTCTCTCACAAACTGTTAATACCAGTCTCTAACATTTAACAATATACAATTGATAACCAATAGAAAGCCAAAGTTTTAATATATCAAATGACGTATTATATTACTTTGTTTTTTGTACAGAGAATTGGCCTTCAGTTCAAAACTTTATTCTCGTGAGGTTAGCTGAATTTTAAAGGATCTTATTGGGTAGTTAGAAAGCCATAAAAATTAAAATAGTTAAAGGACATTATCTGCATTCTACGTATTATTATTATTCTGTGTTCTAAGATGCATTATTTAACTAAGTAAAAACTAGTTAGTGTTGTAGTACCATTAGTATAAAAAAGTAGGATTAAGTTTCGTCAACAGCAATAAAAAAGAAGACTCAGGTAAGTACTGTATTTCTTGTTTTTCATGTGTTTTCTTTATTATTATAAAACTAACTAAAATGTAAAAATTAGAAACTTGTAGCATGGTTATGTTTGTAATTTTTTTAGGATTCCATAGTTTGTTGATTTGTCTATGGTATGGGTTAGTTTTCAGGTTTGGATATGAATTGCATTTTTGTTTTTCCATGTTTTTTTATGTTTAGTTGTGTCTGAGATATATACTTTGTTTCACCGTGTGATATGTCAAGTTTTGTAGGCTGTGTTATGTGAGGTATTTTTACATTTTTGTGACTGGTCTGTCAATTTTAGGACTTGTAAAATATAAAAAAAAAATTAGAGAAAATTGAAATGTGCTTCAGTATTAAACATTTGAACTGTGTAAAGTAACTGATTTTGTTATTCTTTAGCTGTAATTTGACTGTTTCGGTTTTCTTAAGAACTTTTACATTTGTTGTTTTTTTTTTCAGTTTGGGAGTTAAAGGTTGCATATAATTCATTTTATCTCATTAAAAATATCTCACAATAAACAAATTTAATAACCATAATGTAATGATATGTGTAATTTAGCATAATATTAACTTTGTTTAAAATCTAT
This sequence comes from Limulus polyphemus, assembly GCF_000517525.1. Classification (NCBI taxonomy): domain Eukaryota; kingdom Metazoa; phylum Arthropoda; class Merostomata; order Xiphosura; family Limulidae; genus Limulus; species Limulus polyphemus. The sequence goes on along the minus strand of NW_013668196.1, from coordinate 81,763 downwards.
TAGAAAATGCATTCATCCTAATAATTTATGTATCCTTACATTAAATATTTTATAAATTACTTACTCACTATCTTTATGTTTGTCCAAACTGTTCAGAATGAGAGAATATTTTCAGTGTTGTATCCTATTTTATACAGGGCTCTTAAATGAGACTTCAGTAGATTTACTGAATTACGAACTAGAGTTAACCTTAAGTCACTAGATGTTGTGATTTTATAATGTAGTTTATTGTGAATCACAAGTATCTTTCATAGAAAATCACAATTAGGCATCTATATCTGAAATATTCTTGATAAACCATTTCTATAAAACTTTGTTTTTGGTCATTTAAACTTTGCTTGTCAATAATTGCTGTAATTTTAATAGTTAGCTAAAAGTTAGCTTGTTTTCATGTGAACTTTGAGAATATAAACTGTGATATTTCTTGACTGCCATTTGGTAGTAATGATAATGTTTTTACTACATCTTTATTATGTGAAAGTTAACTGCACCAGAGTACAATTATGTATATTGATAGTTTACACTGTGATTGGTTGTTATGTAACCAAACTAAAGTGTAACACATATAATACCTCAAGTAGTCATACTTTGTGCAGTGGTAATAGAAATAATGGCTCACAATACTGAAAATCCACAAGAGAAGTTGTGGTTGGTCAAGAATATTCCACACAAAACATTATGGTAAGATTTTCTATTTTTATAGAGTCTGTGTGTAAGAATGAATAGGATATGTGAAACTAGTGCTGTTAATAACAAAAGTTGTTGAGGTAGAAAACTAACATTTTTAAAAAAGTGATGCAAAGTATCTTAGATAGGTGAAGGGTGGATGCAAATCTTGTCAACAACTTTGCAAATGTTACTTCAAGGACAATAAGATACACGTCACTTTGAAATGGTTTAAATGGACAAGTAACTTTGAAAATATCTACATAGAAGAGTTGACCAAACCAAAAGGTTGAAATGGGCATTAAACCACAGAGTGGAAGAAGTACAGCTTTTTACATATAAAACCAAGTTTGATTTGTTTGGTAACAATTAATGACAGTTTGTTTCATGGTGGAGAGGAGAGTAGTATAATAGTCAATTAATAACATCTGCAATGTATCGTGGTGAGAGTTCAGTACAAGTCTTGGTTTGAACTTCAGTCAGTTGTGTCAGTGATCACATACACCAAACTTATGACACCCTGAGGAACGTGACTCATTAGGAGGGGATTTATCTTCAAATAATACAGTGATCCCAAACTTCTTGTGAATTTGATGGTAAAAAAGATAATGGAACATAGATATATTTTAGTCTTTACTAAGTTGCGATATGAACATATTTGGTTCTATCTGGGGAATGAAAAACATTGCCTGAAATTTGTAGAGCCATACATAACATATGAAACAATATTCCACAATGTTATATTGATAAACTGTGTGACACTATAAAAATTAGTTGTAATTCTCTGTCTAAAGGAAAGGGTTCCCACATAAAATACTAGTGCGTTGTACAATTTATTCACTTTTTCTTTGTGTGTTTTCTCTAATAATGTTTTGTAACATTAATAACTTCACCATCTTGTTGCCTTTAAACAATTATTAACTGGTTATGGAGCAACAAATAAACTGTTGTCCAAAATCACTAGTCAATAATTGTTTTCTACCCTCCACCCTTCTTCCCTTTTCAGTTTTACTAAACCTAATTAGTTAGTGCTGTTGCATAGTATATTTAGTCCATATGTAAATCTTAAAGTATAACATTTTGTTGAAGATTTTTGATCTCGTTTTAAGAATCAATAATAAATCAGTAGGACTTAGAAATTGTTTAATTTTTAAAATGTAACAGCCCATCGTCATGTGATCGCACTAATAAATGTCTAAAATATGCACCTGTCTAGCTTCAGCATGAAATTTGCCTAGAATTCTGGAAGATTTTTGATGTTGTTTGTAAATTGAGTTTAAATGGATCAGCTTGTTTTCACTGTGCTGTAAAAAAATTGTCATCTGCAAGGTTCTGCTGTGATGTCATTCATGCATGACAACAGCCTTGACTTCCACATGATGTTCTCTCAGCCAGTCATGGCAAAAAAAATTCATGCATGAGGATGGGATAATACTCATTTTTTGTTGTTTCTGTATGTTTATCATTTTTGTAGTTCTATAATTATTAAAATTAACATGAAGGAGTTCTTAAAGGCTGTCTTTTGGACCCCCACCCATAGCAAGAATAAAAGTTTTAGTTCACTCTTTTCTTTAAGCTATTCTATAGTGCTAATCTCCACTGTTACCATTGATAACTGATTCCTTAAGTCAATCACCTGTTAGAAAAATTAAGTTGGCTTATGAAACTATGTATTCAAAATAAATATTTTATTTTTTAAACAGCACGTTTACAGAAGATAGTGGTCTTGGAAGTAGTGTTTCAGCTAAAACTCCAGTAAGTATTTTAACCAAATACTCTATGGTATATAATTGTTAATTTGTATCAACTTATAATAATAAAAAAGGAGTATCCTAAAGGTGAAAATATTATCAATGATTTTCTTGTGCAAGTTTCAAATAATTTTTATTACTCCATGATATTGATTCATTATTTATCTACAATAACAATACTGTAACAGACTTCCAGTTTAAATAAAAAAAACTTTCTTGAAATTGTATTTATATGTTATTACATCTTCACAACTCCAAATTCACAAATGCAAATATATATATATATATATATATTTACATTTCTTAATGACAGGGTTGTATTATTTATTTGTTTGTCCAATTCTATTCATAATAGTAAAAAAATGTTTAAAATTTGATGTCCAATGATCCATATAGATTCTCACTTTCATTATCAGAAGTCTGTATGACTTATTAATGTTCAGTTTAATTAATACATGATAAAAAGTTCAGCTGAAAACATTTTATTTATAATTATATAGTTTTCTTCTTTGCAAAATTCTGCTTTTATTAGAAAACATGAAAGGTTAAGAAATAGCTAGAACTGTGTATATACTGGAGTGTCCCTTACATCTAGCATCAATTTCAGTGATTCTCAGCTTGTGTCAGACACTGGTGCTAGTAGAAGTGTAAGAAAATGAAAAAAGTTTAAGAACACAGTAAATAACAAAGACCAATTTGAGAAACAAACGTACATTATGAAAACATTAAACCAAACAGAATTTGTTAAAATTACTTGAGTCAGACTTGTCTTTTTGTTTTTGATGCCTTTCGCTGCTGTGGTTGTTTCTGTTTCTTGCATATACCACCTCTTTATCAACCTCTTTAATAAAAAATCTAATTTTAAAATAATGAGGTTGCCCAAAAGTCAATTTTTAGTATGTGACCCATTAATTGCCAAAATGTTTGATATTAATTTCAGTTGCATATGTTCAGCGTAAACATTTTCTGAAAGTGTTTTGACTTTACGTTTAACATAAATTACAGCCTTTGCTTATTTTAAATGTGTTTACCATAGGTATTTGGAAGATAATATGCAAACATAATATAAAATCATGAAGAAACCTGTGTTACTTAAATTTTTTGTTAAATAAGATCATTCATATTATATGTATAGGTAGGTTGTTAACCAACTTGTCAGTAGATTTAATAGGATATTAATAAAGACACCATCAGTGGTTATTGAAAGTACGTACATATTTTGTCTTGTACTGGTTTTAAAAATTACATGCTTGGATTGTTATCTGAGTGATTCTTCATATACATATTAAAATGTAAAAATTATTGTAACAGTAGTTAAGGATATTATCCTGTTTGGATATAAAATATTACATGTTTCAAATAATGATTGCTCCTTAAGTGTTTTATAAGCTACATGTTTTAAACTGATTTTAGCCCTCTAAGACTGTATGTTTCACAGGTTTTTTTACAAAAGGTCATAGTAAAGAATGTATAATGTGGTAAATCTTTCACACATTTTGAACCGTTTTTCACCCGAGTATCACTTAGTATAGCTAAAACAAACTTGCTTTGTTAATTCTGTGTAATGATATAACTTTTTTTACACATTTACAACAGTTTTTATCACTTGTATTTGCAACGGATCATACCTAAACAAAGAACTGCTTAAATGTAACATAATTAAACTAAACTACATTTTTATGTAATACTTGTTACGTTAATATATTTTAAAACCAAATATGATCATACTGAAGAAATATATGAAGTAAACTGTAGAGAGAATATATATATTTTGGAGTAGTGTTATGCCAAGCTTCTTAGTTTGAGATTACTTTTCTCATGTCATCAACCATATTTTCTGTGAATGAAATAAATCAACATAATGAGCAGATTGTAAATCATAGCTGGACCTTTAATAATAAGATTAAGTATTTATTTTTTTAGGTAGCCTTACAAAGAGATCCAGTTTGAATTAGCTTGTCAAACTGGTGTCATTTTGACTAATAAATTTCTTAACGATATATGTTCAGCTCAATATTGTTTTGAAGAACATCTTTTGGTTTAAAATAATGATTTTGTTTCTTCAAGTTTTATTTAAGAATACAGCTTCTTTTGTAAATATATAATATTTATTGTTTGAAACAAAATAAAAGAACCAATAATATTGATGGGTAGAAAAGAGTGCAGAAAAAACAAAGTTGGTATCTTCAGTATTTTGAATTATCATAGTATTTCATTTATATATATTTACAATATAAGTCATGTTATAATAATTTAACTTTTTAATTATATCATTCCAATAGTTGTTGTAATAAAATACTTACACACCCTTTTTTCTTGTTCCAAACCTATTTCACCTTCAGTCTCTGTTTATAAGTCTTTTTTTTTATGTCATAGCTTTTTCTCCTTTTTTTACATCTTCAACATACCCTAAGTTTTCCTCCTCTTGTGTTAAGAAGGCTTCTTTGTATCCTAGACTCCCCATTTTTCTCTCCTTAAGTATCTTGTTTACTGTAGGTTCTTTAAATATTGCAGTCCTATGGAAGCCTTACAAGCACAGTTAAAAAAAGGGTCCTCATTTTAACACAATGAAACAAAAGGTGTGAAACTTGGAATTTTAGTATGTATTATACGATTGCAAATGTTTCAAAAATGGTTATGGTTATATTTAAAATTCATGAAATTATTTTTGTATGAAGCATGTAAAAAATTTTAAAGTTAATGCTAGAATTTTCTACTTTTTAGCTGTTTCAATTGGAAATCTTTTCAAATTAATTGTTAATTTTTTCTGAGGTAGTTGAAAAATCTAATACTTCCTGAATTACAACCTTATATTATTTTGTAAAAACGTTTCGGATGTTAATCCTGACGATAAGAAAATGAAATTGTACAAAGAAATATTCAACGGGCTAAAAATTCTTTCTAAAGATATGTTTACAAGAGACTTCTGATTGTTATTTGTTATAAAACTGAATATATTTCCTTCATATACTTGTGAGTAGATTACAAAAAATATTAGTTAAAATATTAGCATTAATTAATAGTTATTAATATGGAAATATTGATGTTTGAATAGACATATGTATTTCTATTTTTTGGTTAAAAAGAACCAATGATCACCAAGCCTGACATATACCCTTAGGCCCCTCCCTGAGAGTGACGGGGGGGGGGGGGTCTTACTCCTATATGTCACCCCTGGGGGTCCCTTTGCCCTCTTCATAAGTTGTAGCCATTTATTCTGGCAGCTAGCCAATTATAAAAGTTTGGTAATTCATATATATATATATATATATGTTTACATACAATACTGGAAATAATTATGGAAATGGTGAGGAAAGACAAAGACTACAAGACTTTATCTTGTGTGTATATGAACTACACCAGCATGTAATCACGTGTTCATAGTTTACACTGCATTTAATTGTCATCGTATGTATAGGAAACTGCTTTAAGGCTGACACAATGACAAGAGATACTTCTGGATTTTTTGTGTTTGAGTTTTCTGATTGACCAGTTACAGAGAGAAGCTGAAATGTGAATGTAGTTTGGCATTTTCAAACTCATTTGCTCTGATCTTGAGAGAGCCAAGATTAGCCATGGAAGCCTTGTCTTTGTTTTATATTTTCCAATTTTTACTTAAATACAGTTATCCGCTTACTTTATTTTTCACGTCACAGTGTAATAGTTGTATCTGTAATAGATTTGTCTTCTTTCTGAGTTCAACAAATTATTTCATCTTTATTTTAACTTTGCTGTGTATTGTCTATTTTGTGTTTTTACCATTACTAATCACCCCACGTGTTCTTCCACATGATAGACTTATTCTTGAAATCACCACAAGAGTTTTTTTTGTAGACTTTTAGTGCAATTTGTTCAAAATGGTAGATCACATTATGTAATTTAGACAGGCTAACTTGATAAAATTGATTTTTATATTGTATTTGGTGATGGATGTAAAAAAAAAAGTAATTAATTTAATCTAATTGAATATATATAAATTGTCCAGCAAAAGGATAACTTCTAAGAACCATGAGTTAAACATGCAAGCTTAGCAATATGGATTGCAGTGTAGTTTAGTGAATGAGATCTTGTTGGTGCTTTATAAAAGTTCATATTAATATTTTATTTGTGTCTTGAGTGAATGTATTAAACCAGACTGTTGTATGCTTATTTTGTATCACCAAATTGGTACTTTTTTTTTTTTTCTTCTTCTGAAGAAACGTTTATTGAATGTGATTTTTTTTTTTTATATTTTTGACAGTGCATGTAGTTACAAAATGATTAACGTTAGCATTTACAAAAAATTGATGACATTGGTACACTTCGGTTGCTTTTTAAATTAGTAAACAGAAAATGAAATGTAATTTTTTTTCAGTGAGTCAATAGATACAAATTAGTTTTATATACCACTGCTTAAAAGGCTATTTCACTGTTCTTTTTAAAAGTTAAACAATTTATATATCGTATGTATGGTGGTTGTCTTTTACTCACCACAGTGAATCTGTATTTATATAGGAATCAAAAAATGTTAAAAGTTTGCACATTGTTCAATCATTTTAGTGAGTTGTAAAAGCAAGTTAGCCTTGCTTAAATGTTTGTTAAGCTTTATCAGTTATATGTTGGATTAGTCAGTGAAAGACTATCTAAGTAAGAAGTATTATAACATATTATATTACAACATGCAAACTTGGGTTACAGCATGACAGATGAAATGGTTGCAAAGTTTATTCAATGAAAAAAGCATTAAGATATAAAGCTGCAAATTAGCACAAAATATTATCTGTTGTTATTGGTAGAATTTTCAAATTGTGTTTAAAACTTGAAAAATTGCTGGTAAACTGTCATGATTAGCATACTATGTAAAAAATTAAACAAAAGCATTATACGTAGGGTATTTGTTACTAACAGAAATGTTTGAAAAACTGTTTGTAATAGACAATCTTGTATCTGAACATGTGAAGTCCATTTTTCTTTTTTGATGGTCAAGAGGAAATGTGTATTTCTTTAGTGAATTAGACTACTCAGGTTAATGATTCACACTTTCCATTTCAGTAGTATATCTAATATTTTAATGATAGACCCACATGCATATTTTTTTTACATAAGCTGAGAACACATTGTTATGCCAGCAGACACTAACCATAGTTCTGTTTAAACAGTTTGATGATGACCACGGTATGGTGGTTTAAATGTTTCTTTAATAAAGAGTTTTTTAGATCACTAATGTTGAATGTATAACATTTAAAGAAGTGAAGTTCAATCACTATTAGTTTAAATTTATTTTCTTTTTTTTTTGCAGTGTTCTTAAAATGCAATAATACAAGAAGATATCTCTTTTCAGAAGTGTCAAATATGTGTTGTATTCTTTTTATTGTTATGTCATTATAATTGTAACTAGACTGTCACTATTATCAACTGTTAGAACAAAGAAGCTACTTTTTATTTTCATAAGTTAGGGGGTAATATAGGCTAGATTTGGGAGTGGTTAATGGTTTTGGGTGCAAAATTTTTGGCTCCCAAATTAAAAAAATCATGTCATGAAAAAGTTAGGCCTGAAATAATTAAAAACAAACGAAAATTTTGCTTAGGTTTTTTTCTCTATGTCATGTCTTTTGGTGTTTTGTCTTACCCCAAAACCCATCTGAGTAGATGCACAGAAAAATAACATAATTTTAAAGTATCTATTAGTTGTTTTTTTTAAAGTACCTAGTAGTTTTTTCACTTTAAGCACCCCAGGCAAATCTCAACTCAAATTATCGGCAAGTCTCTGCTATGTGAAAATTTGTCTCCTTTATGTTCGATTACTGCTACCAAAATTAATTTTCTGTATTACCCTCTGTAAGTTTTCTGCTTGTTTCAGGTATTATTATTTCAGGTTATTTAGTTGATTTTGCCTAAAGTACCTTTTTTGTTATAAATATAAAATATTAAAGGTTGTTCACAGTTGTAAGTGATAAAAATTAAAATTTAAATCCTTTAAACTCATTAACATAATTATTTAAAAGATGATTACTTTAATATTTCTTTACAAGTAGTATTGATTTTCAGAGTGACATTTTAAATGTAATTTTTACTGTTAAATTTCATTTTTTTCCCATAGAAATACAAAAGTAAAAATAATGCTGCACCTGCAAAGAAGGTTGAGAAAAGATGTGGCAGAATTTCCAAGTAAGATATTTGTTGTGCAGAATAACTTGATGAAATAATTATCGTAGTCTTGTTTTGATGATACTTTACCTCATCTCACATAATAGCTTTTAGGTATTAGCATTTAGATTTTCTTCTTATTTCTTGAAATCATGACAATTTGTATAGTTACCGACCACAATAAAGACAAGCTTGATTCTTATATTGTAAACTGTTTTGGTATTGACAATCTTTTGGTTGTATGTATGTGTG
>NW_013668196.1:68785-72063 GCF_000517525.1 Limulus polyphemus | reverse complement strand
TATATATATATAATACACATTTGTGTGGAGATATAAGAAAAGTTAGTATATTCTATAGATTTTATTACACAACATAAACTTTATAACAGATATCATGTTATAGGGCACAACACAGTGAAAGGGTTAATGTTGGTTTCTTTAACAGTATTGGTTGAAATTGTTTAATATGTTTGTTTATTTCTATAATTTCTCTTATTTTATTTTATATATATAGTTTTTATCATGAGGATCATTTTGTATTGTAAGCTTATGATTTTGGATTAAAATCTAAATCTTATAACCTAATTGATCTTTGTGAGATGTTTTTAGGCTTAAGGCCAATAAAGTTACCCAACTGATGAGTTAGTTCTAATCTATATATGTTGCTTGATTTGATAAGAAATTGATGATAATTCTCTCATAAGCTTTGGGTTTTATTCCCTGTAAGAGTGAACATTAACTGTATTGTCTGATTTTGTGTCTGGAAATACAGCTCTTCTGTTTGCAGAAAAACAATGCTTCAGAAAACCACCAGTGCTACTTATGATGCTCCTAATGGAGTTAAGCAGGTATTGTAATGGCTTTATTGCGTTTTTAGGATAAAAGCAGTCATTTAGTGATTGTTATAACATAATTGTACAATTCATCAAAACGTTTAGTGCTTAACCAATGATAAAGTGAAGAGAGTCAATTTTAATTTTTGTTTTCCTTTATAAAATTCATATCTACCATACGTATTGTTTGTCATAACATTTTATAACACTTTTTCTCAGGTATTGAAGGGAGCTTTCAAGCTATGCTTGTGTAATAACCTGAAAAAGAACTGTTAAATTCATTGTTTTAAGACTGTTTTCAGATATCATGGCAATACTTCTTGATGTTTAAGCCTAAACTGCAATGTTTTAGAACAATGTTGGATGATTCCTTTTTCTAAAGACAAAAGCCATTTAATTAATGATGCAAAAGAGTTTTGTAAATATGTTTCATGTAAGCTATAGATTTTTGTTAACTGTGTAATACTTTTATATTAATTCATTTAACTTTAAAGAGGTAACTAAAGAAATAGTATCTATATATCTAAAATATATGTATGTCTGTGATTTACAGAGAAAAAGTAGAGCTGCAGCAGTAAAGTCTACAGCTAAGACAAAGGCTCTCTTTCAAACTCCTGCCAAAGAATTGGATGACATTTATATTCTGTAAGGAGTTTGATTTGCTTTGTTCTACTTATTAAGTAAGCTTAAAAAAAGAGTATATTAGTTAACCAATGGTAGTATTGCTGAACAACTAAAATTCATATCCTTAAAGGCTTCAGAGTAAAATATGCTTATAAACTACATTAATTGGCAAGTTATAGTAAAAAGCATGAGAGGAACAGGATAAAAGTAAAGCTTCACAAAAGATACTGTACAGATGTAATAGATTAATTCTCTTAAAATTTGTATAATTAGAATGTTTTAAAGCTTTGTTTGTTTAAGATGTATGTTCATATAGTTAGAACATGATGTAAGGAAATTATTTATATAGGATGTAATGCTGCAGAAAGTTAATACAGCAGTGATTATGGCATGATAAATATTAACGCATTCATATTAGTTTACAGGAGTTCCATGTAAATATAATTAATTGAAAGTGTTTTAGTAAGACATAGACATAATGATAATTCACTGTCATCCTCCTTTCCTCCTATAATCCAAAGCTACTTTCTATTTTTTTATGATATTCAATTGTAAGCTACTGTACTACTTCCTTTGATAATGCTATGCATTTTATACTGTTGTTGTTTGATTATTGCTCTTCTTCTTCTGATTGTGATCCTCACCTGATTTTGTTTTGTGTTTTTTTGGGTTAAGCTCCCCAGTGGCTCAGTGCTAAGCTTTAGGGTTTAGGTGCTACAAATCAGATACCGTGTTGAACACTAAACAGATATTCAGTTGTGTAGCTTTTCATTTAAACATAAACAATTCATTGGTTGAATATTGATATTTCACTACTCCCTTCTCTGTTGCTCTTTTTTTGCATGATATTTCAGTCAAATGTTCAAATGATTTTACTTTTCTCTTTCCTACACAATGCTCAACCCGTTTGTTTTCAATTTTTTGCTAAGTATTAACAACATACTCTTCCTTTAAGTGTCTGATGCTTTTCTTTTCTTTTTCAATAACTAACTGTTTTACCTGTTAAATGCACAAGAATGACATAGAAGATACCAGGAAATGACATGAGGTGGGGGGACAGGTCAGGGGTGACATTGAGATCTAAATGCCAACTCTATTTGGTCAATCCCAAGAGGCTTTGAAGGTGTATGCTAAGTTTGATTGAGATGATTCAAAAACTGAAGGCATGACAAGCTTTACACAGATGGATAGGAGTCCCTGAGCAGTGACATAGGGGGAAGTTTCAAATGCAAACACCTCTATCTCACTTCCTGAGGGTGCCCTAAAGCTGCCTTTAAAGTTTGGTAGAATAGCACAAGAGACAAGGAGAAGCCCCTGGAAGGTAATGTAGGGGATCGGGTCCATATGTCATTTGTGTGGGGGCCTTAAGAATGCTTATCAAGTTTGGTTGATATTAATCAAAAATGAATATCAGTCACGCAGGTGACATATATTATTTGTTTTCTAGGTCTTGTTAAATCACATTTGTATGTTATTTTATTTTGCAACTATCAGTTCGTAATAAGGGGTAGGAGGGACTGCTCCTATGTAATGGAAAAGGTGTTTTTAACATATGACGCTCGGCAACGTTTCTCTAAATTTAATTTTCATCATTTATTTATCTTGAAATTTATTTTCAATTTCCATTCCACTTTTATGTAAACTCAGTATATAAAAACGTGATTTTTTCAAAGTCCTTCCCTTACAGCTGCTTAAAATTAGTGCCAATGATATTATGACACAAAGTCATATCATGATCACTTTTACATATTCTTTCAAGACTGATGACATCCCAATCAATTATCTTATCTTATGTGTTCCTCTGTTGTATTATCTAGTTATTAATGTCATGGTGTATTACTGCCTCCTCTGTTGTATCTTATGTGATCCTGTGTTGTTTTATCTAATTATTGGTGTCATGGTATATTACTGCCTCCTGTATTGTATTATCTACTTATTGGTGTTATGGTATATTACTGCCTCCTGTATTGTATTATCTAATTATTGATGTCATGGTATATTACTGCCTCCTGTGTTGTATTATCTAATTATTGATGTCATGGTATATTACTGCCTCCTGTGTTGTATTATCTACTTATTTATGTCATGGTATATTACTGCCTCCTGTGTTGTGTTATCTAC
>NW_013668196.1:59943-67874 GCF_000517525.1 Limulus polyphemus | reverse complement strand
TGGTATATTACTGCCTCCTGTTGGCAGTAATATACCATGACATCAATAATTAGATAATACAACGTAGATAACACAACACAGGAGGCAGTAATATACCGTAACACCAATAAGTAGATAGTACAACACAGGATTATTGATGTCATGGTATATTACTGCCTCCTGTGTTGTATTATCTACTTATTGATATCATAGTATATTACTGCCTCCTCTATTGTATTTTGTGTGTTTTTACATTTTACTAGTTAATTATTATTGCCATAGTATCTTACCGTCTCATCTGTTATATATGCTGAAGATTGTTTTTACAGTTTAGTGAGAAAAAAGTTTTGTAATATAAAAATAACTATAAAGATTTTGTAAATGTGAGGCATTTTTAATATACATGCAGCTATAGTTTTTTTATGTGTTAAATTCAAAGCATATTAGAACACTGAAGTGCTGTGCTGTGTCAGCTGTCACAGTTAAGCAGGGTCAGTGGTAAAAAATCTCACCCATTGCAGCTTTATATGAAACTACATGTTGTTGGAAAAGGATAAACAGAAATTTATACCAAAGTGTCAAAGTAATGGTCATGAAAATAAATATCCACATTTATTATTTTTAACATTTACAGTCATTTTTTCCAATTAGAAAGTGTATACAAATTTTTTTCTTCAGAAAAACAATTATGCGTATAATTATAAAAGAATTAACATTAATTTCTTCTATATTCGTTCAGCGTATATAACATTTGACAAATGTTTCTACATATAAGTTGTATGTTAAAGCTAATGAAATAAGTAATATAAAAATTTGAAAATTACTGATCATCAATCATTACAGCGAAGACGAAGAAACGAAAAACAGTCACTTATTATCTGAAGAAACTGAAGAAGAGAACATTAGTCATCGTGTATCAAAGAAAATTCAAGAAACAAACCAATCATTTAACAAGAAAACACTCAATAAAAAGAAATCCTTTCTGAGTGACACTGAAAATAGTAGTGAAATTAGTTGGCTTGGAGGAAAAAAGAGAAAATTGAATGTTCCAAAAATAAAGCACACTTATGAAAAAAAGTAAGTGTTATAATACACTGTGTCTGAATTTTTAATCAGTTAAGTAATGCTTACATAATACAGGGTGACTATAAAGTTACTTTATGTATTTTGTTGTTTAAAACTCTCAAACTTTAACACATGTTAGTGGCATTAACTGTGCATTCACAGGGAGTCATGGGGGAATGTATGCCCAGAGTTTTTCAGAGTTGGCCATCTGGGACACCATTTCTGCTATACTTATGATAAGTTTTATTTTGATATCTTGTGATTTAATTTTAAGGTTTCTAAAAGAAAGCAATTAGTTTAACAGAATATTATACATATCTTAAAATGTTTTTTAAAATGACAAAGATTGTCAGTTTATGATGCAAGTATTTCATTTATCAACACAGTTACTTGTGCTCATGTGAAACCTGATGAAATTTGTTTGCCAATTAATAGACCACATGAAATATCATTTAATGCATTAGAAGTACATTTTACCACTTGTTTTATGGCATATGTATTAGTTAAACTATAATTGCAATGAGTTTTTGATTAATCAACATGAAATATTGCTCATGTTAGTTACCAAAAAACCTTTGATAAAAATAGGAAATTATGTTAAAAATCATTCTTTCTAGTTTGAACAACTAAAAAAAAAGTAAGATTTAATTCATTTAAAAATGAGTAAAATATTATTTTAATTGAAATTAGAACTTCGAAAAAATTAAGTTAAAGCTGTGAAATTATGAAAAAGTATAAAAACAAAATACTTAACGTTATTTAAGTTGTAGATCTTAAATATGATTTTGTGTGTTCAGTAAATTTTATCTCAAAAAGTGTAGCAAGTAAGGTTAGTTTATAGAGTAATAAAAAAGGGTGTAATATCTTTTCTACTTTCAACATTTACCAGGTTGCAAGGCTTGAGCATTTAACTGTGTTTAAAATAATCACAGTTACTCACAAGTTAAAATACAAACTGCACTGAAGCCAGTTTTGTGGATGGAATTTCATATTTTACATGAAAGTGAAATCCCAACGCAACAAAGTTTTTGAATCTTAATGTGGATGTTTTAAATTTATTTAATATTTTATTAAAGAGTAGCAAGTCAGACTTTTATGTTATTTTCTGACACACCAGTAATATCATCTTGTGCATTATCATTAAACAATTGTTGTTGTTTGTTTTGGACTATTCAAAAAAATTCTTAGAAAAATATGTATCCTAGTTTGATTGATAGCCTACGAAAACTGCAAAAAATGTTCTTGCTATTATCATTATAATCAACAAACAGTAGGGCTATGATAAAGGTAGATATTTTACAATAGTATTAATAAAGAAATGTAAAACAAATAAGTTTATGCCAGTGTTTCTCAACTACAGGTCTGACAACCACCTAGCCAGTCTGTGGGATTTACAAAAATAAATAAGTATGCATAAACTGGCAGAATACTCGTATGTAAATTGTAATGGATTTTCATTGTATTTGCATTTTAGTGATCTATGACAGTATGGGGAGGCAGTCCCTAGTATTGAAAAAAGTTGAGAAATGCTGGTGTATACAATTCCTCAAAAAATGTAGGAAGAAACATTTTATGAGGTGTTCATCTTTGTTTCATAAAAATTTAAGTTGATAATGTGGATTTAAGAGATTGAAAATATGTACATGTTGAAAAGAAGATTTAGCACACATATATATATTTCCACTTTTGTTTTACAACTGAATTTTAATACTCCAATTTTATTTAATACAAACTCATTTGAAGAAGAAATACTTAGGACTGTCTAATGGCTATAAACTAAATTACACAAAGATTGGGTTTTTGTTTGTGTGCAGGTTCTAGTAACTAAGTGTGAAACTGACAAACATTTCTATGTAACTTAGTATTTATATTTACATTTTTTTTTCAACCTCTGTAAGGTTAACCTGAAAATTTTCCTGAAGTAGATTTAAAGTCAGGTGGTCCTACTGGAAAAGTACATAATGAGGGTGATGAGTTTTTGAAATGTTTAAACTTTTAAACTCCCATTTCAGAAACTTGAAATCAAAAAAGACAATGAAGAAATATACAAGTACTAGTTCTGAAAATGATCAGGATGAAGAAACCAAAGGAACATCACATTTTGGTTTGGTGAGCTTTTTATCATTTCTAAGCTGTTTAATGTAAAAAAAATGTGTTCAAATTTCTGTGCTTAAATCTATGCAATTTCTCGCCTACACTTTGAATGAAAACTTGAAATTATGGAATATGAAAAGTTCAAACAATCAAAAAGAATTGGTAGTTATTTTTGATGAGTAAAATTTTACTACTGACTGTAAGCAAATACAACAGATATTTTTATGCTTTTAGCACTATAAGCTGCATACAAACACACACATATATAATACATTTAAATTGACTTTAGACATATGAAGATGAAAGTAAGAAATGCTATTAAACATTCAGTAAATTTTAATTTGAAGTAAACAAATAATCCTGTTCAGAACAGTTTGAGAATGAGGGCCAAACATATCGGCTAATACTGACATCAAGTGACCATATCTTAGGAATACTGACACTGAAATGTTTGTTTCGCCAAGTAATCGGTTTTTCGTATTGACATTCAGCTTTCCTATATTTCAGCCACTTATTTGAGTGTACAGTAACTGTTCCTATAAATTATTAACACACAAAATTTACTACTGTGGCTGCAGTTTTATTTTGACACATTATAAATAGCTGAGAGATACAGTGGTATACTTAAGAGAATACCGTAATGAACAAAAAAAGAAGCATCTTACAAATTCAAGCAATGAGTATTGCAGTATAGTTTTGATGCAAATGTGGTGTCCTAAAAGAGAGTACTTACGATACTTAAGAACCACATTAATTTAAAAAACTTATTTTGATGTAACCTGTGTAAAATACACTTTAAACTAAGAGATGGAACTTCCTACCCTATCTGATTTTCCATGGTTTCATAAATAAATGCAACAACTGCAAGGAGTATATCATAATGTTTCTTCTACCTATTTCATTTGTCGTTTGGTACAGTTTTCTTTTCCTGAAACTAAGCATAAACATCAGATTTAATCTGATTAATTACCATTATCCTCTTTTTGGTTAATTTTTGAGCAAACCAAAAAGATATTTTCAAAGTTTTACTAATTCTTATGCGGAGACAGTAAGAAATAAATAACATACTTAATTAAAGATTAGAAAGAACTATCTTTTTAAAATTCACACAAGTTTTTATTGGTTGTACATAGTACATTCCATTCTCTTTTGTAAATAGAATGAATTTCTGTACTTAGACTCAGGCCTAAACATTTTATTTATTATACCCAAATTTGACATTTTATTGATAAATTACTTTATTGTTTGCAGTTGCTTAGTCGTATGCTTGTAAATTACTATCACTATAGATTCTCACGTGATTTTTTAAAATATGATTCTGTTAGTCTCAATTCTTGTAATCCACCTGATGATGCCAGATAAACCTGGTGAAACATTATGAATAAAATAAACAAAAGAATCACATACTGTGTTTAATAACATAAAAATGTATAGGTATGCTTAGATATAATTCAATCATGAAGAACTGATCACTTTGGCAAGTATTTCACGTGAACACACATTATAGGCTTGTCAAATGTTAAGCAGTACATTAATTTCCAAATTAGCCTTAACTTAAAAAGAAAACTTTTGTAAATTATCTATGTACAAGCAAGAAAAATGTATATAGACTATTTCAGGAAATTCTGGGAATGCTTCCAGAACATAAACACAAATTAATTTGGAAGTGAGAATGCTTGCCATGCCTTTAGGTGGTTTTCTTTGTCTACATAAGATTTGTTAATCTACTTGTTTACCTCTTTTTTAATTATGACAAACACTAAAAAGTTTTCTGTTGATTAATGAATTAAGCTCTGTTAGTCATTCAGTTTTGATTGTTTCTTGTGAATATTTCAATTTTTAGACTTGTATCAGTGACTGTAAATATCTTTTACCTAAAATGATCAGTTTCTGTGGAAGTACAAATATAATAGTACTGTACTCAGATATCAGTTCAAGACAACTGACTTTCTAAAAGACAAGTTGACATATATAGTATTTTATTCAATAAAGAGGGAGCTCAGGATATCAAAATATATATATTTGTTTTGCTCAGTTTCACCTATTTTTTTATAACTGCACTGGCCCAGCCAAACAATTATCACCAAACTACATGATGGATTCACAATACATTGTGCATATGTTCGTGTGTATACTCTAACAATGAACTCACTGATTCAATAATCTCAGTGTTGTGAATGTAGTATTATGTCTTTTCAAATCTATGTACTATGATTAATAGTCTAAGCAGTTACATTGTATAATCTAATTTGACTTTTGTCTCTTTCATGTACTATAAGTCTTATTTAAAATGTTCTTGAAATTAGCTTTATTTCATAAATTTTGTTCTTCCTGTTAGTTGTACCATCTGAACCTCGGACTCTGGATTATCTATTTTACTTGTATCATACTTGCATTTTAAACACCATTATTTGCTTTTGTGTGAATTCCCTTCATCATAATTAAGTTATTGGGTTATTAAAGTATCATATTCATTTGATAAACGTTATTTAGACTCACATTACAAGATAATCATTACTGGCTAAAATCTCAATGATTGTTTGGTATTTTCATCTTTGATCATTCGTAAACATTTATAACCAGTGTCGTCATGTGGAACACACTAGCCATTTCTAGCAGTGTTGCCTACATAAATATAGATGCCATATTTTCTGCAGCATAGGTTTTAAAAAGAACGACTACAGTAAAATCATAAGACTGAGTCAATGTACCATTTCATAACCAAATTAACTTCTGTAGCATTCATCGTTTTTATAACATAGCTTTTTTATGGATAAAAGTATATCTGCTCTCTTTGTATAGGAATATGAATTTTTAAGTATAATTTAACAAAGTGACTGTCTTATTAATATTTAAACTCTTATATTGTACTTATGGTGGGAATTGCTGACACTAGCTTGCACTGTGGCATTCAATAAAAGGTAAATCAGTACAACCCTTCTTCCTTGCTGTCACTGATTGCTTGGAATTTTGTGCTCTTAGGAACTTCACACTGATGAATTAAGAAATAACATTTAAAGTAAAATGTAGTTCTTCAAAATAATAGTTATCTGTTCCATTCCACCTCCCCATACCTTCTGTCAATATGTAGCCTGTGATTTGAGCTACCATTGTATTTGGGGTCTTATGCATACTGAGGGTGAAACTACTTGAAGTTTTTATCAAAGTTGATAATGTAAATGTATTTAAAATATTAAAAACTGGTTCATATAATTAACAAAAAACATACCATCATCTGTTTTCATGATGTAGTGAGACTATTCTTTTGACTATCTATACACGTATATATTCAATTCTTAGTTTTTCACGTATTACATAATGGTTCACTGTTCTTATAGCAGTGCATTTTAAACACATTAAATGAGAAACAGCTACGTGTGAAAAGTTTCTGGTACTGTCATTTTTAGGATGAGATAAAATATATTTATCCACTGGATCATATGTTGTGTTATATTAACATGTTCAGCTAATACGATTTTCTTATTTTTAACACTGCTCATTTGTTCTGTATTTTAAGTTCCTTGTAGTCTGACTTGTGTATAAGCTTCTATATTCACAAATTATACTTTAAATGTTTGTTTGGGTTGTTGTTTTTCATTACATTCACGTTGTCCTTAGTTTTATGTAATAATTGATTTACTTTACTTGTGGGCTTATAAAACGTTAGTTGTATTTCAAAAATATTAAAAACTTAACAAGATCAATCAGGTATATAGGTTAAAAATGATAGTTCCAGAAATATTTCTAAATTGTTGAAGATAATTATTTATAAGAAAATATTGTGTTAAATAAGGATGAAGAATTAATGGAACAGAATGGAAGTAGATAGAAGTAGATTCTGTTAAAAAACATGTAGATTAAGATAACACATGATTGTACAGAAGGCATAAATAGTGTAAAGTTCTTATCAGTTACACTCCTGAAGATGATGTGTTAAAACATCAAAACATTTGGAATGTATTTGAGACTGTAAATCAGGCTCAACTAAAAACGATTTTTATTGTGTAAACCAAAAAAAGTTTTCATTTTGAACTATTTATTTATGAATTTACACAAGTGGCCAAGAGGAATTTTATAAAGTAATCTTTCTATAATATAGTGATTGACACTTAGCCTTTTTTTTGGGGGGGTGAACTAATTTGATACTAGTTAGTGATTTTGTGTAATTCTTTATTTTTCCAACACTGTGTGATATGAGAACCAAAATGACATTAGTTGGTAAAAACGGAATAATTTTGTGTCCATATATGTCTGTAAAGCGTGGTACAAGAACTAAAGTGGCACTAGTTGTTAACAACAAAGTAGCTTTATTTTCGCATATCTCTTTTTCTAGAATAGTAGTGAAGTTTAAATGTTATTTTGTTATAAAACACCTACAAAGTAACTTTTGTTTCTTGTTATTGTTAGAAAGGAAGAATGTATCCACCTTTGAAATTCTCTAAGGCTGCAGGAGTATTCAGCCTTACACGTTCGCAAGATAAACCAGAAGATCCGGAAGTGATCTGGTCTTCCCAAAAAGAGCAAAGGAAGTATTCAGTAGGTAAAGAAAAGAATAGTAAATCAAAAAAACTAATCAACAGAAAGTCATCTGGAACTGATTGGTCTGATATTGAAAAATTTAAACTAACAGTAGAACCTTCATCTGATTCCAAGACAAGAATGAGACTTTCAAGGTCTAATACTATAATTAAAGATGCACAGAAGGAACTAACACAATTAGTATCTGAAGATTTTCATGATAATGCTGGTATTGATGGTATGGTACCCAGTGCTGAAGATTTGGATGTACAGAA
>NW_013668196.1:55569-59531 GCF_000517525.1 Limulus polyphemus | reverse complement strand
GGATGTACAGAAGGATTCAACGGTTCTTTCTAACTCATTAGAAAAAAACAAAAGAAGTGGAAGTAGTGGAAAAGAGACAGACACTACTCAGAGAAAAAACGACTATAAAGGTCTTTATGGGTTAGCCATAGAAAATACGTCTGGCAAAATAAAACAGAAAGCAAGGTTTGGAACTGAGCCAGAATATGAAAATCTAGGAAGAGAAAATACAGAATCATTGAATATTAATACCAAAAATACAACAGATCTCACTGAAAACAAAAGTAAACACAACCTTAATTCAACCTGTATTCAAGAAGAAAATTATTACAAACAGCATAGTTTGTACAATAACAATACATCAAAGGAGAATTGTAATGTGAGACATAATATATCTCACACAAGATATCCTAATCTATCATCCAGTTCTGATGAACTAGTCAATCTCTCCTCCTTCAAACGATCATTGGCCAAAGAGCTTCAGAAAAAAACTCAAATGCTATTGCAGGAGTTGGCTTCACCAGAACGACTGAGGAGAAGCCCTTTTAAATGGAGAGAATCATTATCTGACCTAGGTTCTCCAGACATCATCCCACCAAACAACTCTCCAGAGACAGATCTTATATTAAGTCCTTTGGGCAGAAGTGAGAGGTTCAATCTTGATACTACGTGGCCAAATTCAAAGCATGAGAAATTTTTAATGATGACAAAACCAGGTCTTTATACTACACCACAAGAGGTTTGTATGTCTAATTTGGTCATGTTTATGTATTTGTATTGTAGAAAAATATTGAAATAGTGTTTTGATTTATGAATGTGTGTGTACAAAAGTCAAATGTAATGAACAATAGGTCGTTAGCTATGGCATATATTTTTTCCAGTATCAGTTTCTGAAATTAAAGCACTTGGAATTTTATTTTATTAGGATTATGCAATACAGTTAGATAATTTGTTAAAGAATGGGTAAAACTGTGAAAGCATAACCATTTTTGGCTTCAAGAATAAATAAA
Source organism: Limulus polyphemus (assembly GCF_000517525.1). Classification (NCBI taxonomy): domain Eukaryota; kingdom Metazoa; phylum Arthropoda; class Merostomata; order Xiphosura; family Limulidae; genus Limulus; species Limulus polyphemus. Next base: position 58,542 of record NW_013668196.1, on the reverse strand, counting down.
CAAAAAGAGGAGAGAGAAAAAAGATGATTCCTTTGATGTCCATTGTTTTTCAGTTTCACTTACACAGCTTTAGTTATATGTAACACAGCTTACCAGTAAGTAAAGAGAAACCAACTTCATAAAGAATGTCATTTTAATATATAAACAAACATGAAACAAAGGGTATAAGAAAACCATCAATATTTAGTGGATCTGCCTCTTATATGTGGTATCTAAAACAAAAAGATGATTATTCATTGTATTTGCAAGACGTGAAATCTAGGCTTGTGAAATTACACCCTACTCCTGACACAGGACATAGATAAGGTGTCCCTAGAAGGTGGCTGTTTGGGGTGCTTTCACAGTGAGCAATCAAGAATAGACTACACTGCTCCATTGCTTCATAGTTGGCAACAGGTTTGGCCATGGGAGATTGGTTAATGCCCTGACCTTCAAGTTGTTGGAAATGCTACATTATCTGGCAATCTGTTCACTGACATAGGTAGGTAAAAGACCTTCAAAAATTGTTATGTATTGTGCAGCAGTGACTGTCCCTTCACATGCCACCAGCTGGTCAAATAGCACCCCACACCATAATAGAATACTAATATATTGTGGCTTGTAAATGGTTTAACAAGAAATTTTGGTACAATAGTGCCAAACACATGTGCATCCACTGTCTGATAATAGTGCAGGTTTAGATTCATTGGAAGAAATTGTAGCATTCCAAAAGATGTGTGTGTGTGTGTGTGTGTGTGTGTGTATTATACTTTATGACTTAAGGATGACACCAAGGAGTGGTAGTGGAGATGTGGCTTTAAATTTCAGTTTTATTATGTTGTTTCCGGTTTATATATATATAAACACACACATGCACAAACTACATATATATATATATATATTCTCAGCATTCTGTATCATAATGGATGTGAACAGTTAAAGAAGATGCTATCTATTTATGGTTTCTCTGTTGTTTCTGTCATCTACTACAGAGATTTTTTGTTCCATATCTTTAAAACCTAAAATTATTGATGAAGGCTAAAGACTATGGGCTTCATCTATTTTTAAGTGCATTTTCTAAACTATTTATGCAACACATTGCTTGTGGGTCCATGATTTTATTGATTTTTGAAGTTTATAATAACATAGAAATCACACAAAATTTTAAAAAAAAGTACATTATGGTGTTTTCAAGTAAAATTGTATCCAACTGATGAATATTAAGCTCTGAAGAAGCATCAGATATGAAAAAAGATGTATTGAAAGAATAAAATGAACAGCAAAAGAAAAGCTCAAACACTTGTCTAATACAAGCAATAAAATCTTTACTGAACATAACTAAAAGCTTGATTGGTACTGGCTGACTTCTATGTTGTTGTAGACATATTGGCAATTAGAGCAGAGGAGTTAAGATTTTATACTCTATAAAAAATGTATAGAGACATTGTGTCTATACCACAGTGTTAAGTCAGGTCAAGGTCCTAGTTTGGCATTGACAATTCTAGATTACCCGTGTCTAGGTTCATTCCCATTAGACACATTCAAGAGAGAAATTAATATCTGACTGATACAAACATACAGAAACTTCTCTACCACCCCTTTAATTAGGTATAACGCACAACCCGTGGAAATTATAATACTAAAACTTGGCCGAGCGAGCATAATATTTATGAAACTGCCACTTTGGTAAGTATCCTTTGTCTAAGAGAAGATTAATGTCAGTGTATAACAATGTACATTACCTAACTGCAGAACACTTTCATTGAATCTTTGAAAACATTCCTGAATAAGATTTTTTTTGTAGTTATAGAATGGAATATTTATAAATAAATATCTATGTACAACTCAAAATTTGCTAAGAATCACTATTTTCTAGCCATGGGTTTATGAGATAAAACTATATTTTGAAATAATATTTGTGCTGGTACTTTGTTTGACAAGTTCCCAGCAGTTATCAAGTGTTTTTCAGATTATGTGGTCAAGCATGACCATCATAGTATAGCAGAAAGTGAGTCACCCCATATTCTTGGAATTTTCAAAGTAATGGAGACAGTTTTTGGTTTTTAATTAGACAGTCATAGGTGATTCTAAAACTTTCAAGACACATTTTATAGCTTTACTGCTTCATGCAGTACACTTTGATGGCATATGGGCACCATCTGAGTGTGCAGGAGCTCAGAAGAGGAACAGGGATGCTCTAAGGAGGGTTGTCCCAGAGAAAGGTTGTTGCACCAGGAGTCAGTTAAATTTATTCTCTAGGGAATAGAATTGCTTCCAAGAGACAGGAAAAGTGTACATAAGATATGGTGGTGGTCAGCACATCAGCAGGACCGATACCTTGTTACATCAGCAAATAGAAATTAGACATTGAATGTTACAAGTCTTTAGAGAAACCTCAGAAATGCTTATGCTTCCACTCAGACAGTGAAAATCAGACCTAAGAAGTTCCAATGAGAGTCAGACACCAACAGCACAGATTGAATATAGTAGAGAACATCTGGACTGAACACAGACTTCTTGATCAAATGTTCTCTTCACAAACACATCTAGATACTGCCTAAACTATCATGATGGACATATTCAAGTGTCGTGATGATCTAACGAGAGTTACACATAGGTGAATGTATAGAACATAGCTAGTATAAAAGTGGGTCAATGATAATATGGGTTGCTATCAGTTTTAGAGGGTCATACAGATTTGTACATCATCAAGCATGGTGCACTGAATGGAGAAAGGTACAGGGATGAAATTCTGGATATTTTTATGAGACCATACACCGAAGCCATAGTTCCAGGTATCACTTTAATGGATGACAATGCTTGAACTCGCAGTGTCAGGCTGGTGAACCAGTACGTGAAGAGTGAGAGTATGGAGAGAATGGACTTCCCAGCATGTTTACCTGAATCCTACTGAACATGCTTGGGATGGATTGCAAGCAGCATTATCAGCTTATCCAATAAAACCTACCAGCCTGAAAGAGCTTTGAATCAACT
>NW_013668196.1:44185-54675 GCF_000517525.1 Limulus polyphemus | reverse complement strand
GTTGGTGTTTTTTAAGAAGCTATATATATGTCGTACTTGTTCCGCAAGTGTGTCCCCTCCCTCAGTGGTACAGTGGTATGTCTGCGGACTTACAACGCTAGAATCCGGGTTTCGATACCCGTGGTGGGCAGAGCACAGATAGCCCATTGTGTAGCTTTGTGCTTAATTACAAACAAACAAACTGTTCCTTGCATTATGGATACTCAGAATAGATTCCACCTGGAATTCCTTCTCCTCAGATTCATTGGTACTTCAGGTTCTGGTGTCAGGGTTGGTCATTCTGTTAACTTCTCCACCTTCATTACCCTCCCAACCTGTGTTGTTTCCATCCAAACAGATCTGTGGAATGTTGATTTTTTGTTACAAGGCTATCAGAGAGTAATTGGTCAAGATGGTGGTAGAGAGAGAGTCGATCCCATTCTTCTGGGATTTCGTTCCCGTTTATTTGTTGTGCCCAAGAAGATGGGATATTGCTGGCCGATCATCAATCTTTCACCTCTCAACCAATTCTTAGATCCTCCCAGGTTCACAAAGGAGTCTTTTCTCAACCTCCGTTAGCATTTTTCACCAGGTTCGTGAATGACTATGTTCAGTGTTGCTGATGCATATCTCCACATTCTCATAGTGAAGTCATCCTGCAGTTCATGGACCTGCCCTTTGGCCTAGTATCTGCAACATATGTCTTCTGCAGAGTCGTACAAGTTTTTCTTGTTACCTTCATACTTTGGGCCTTTGTACACTCCATTATTTAGTTACTTCTGGCACAATTCACACCCAGATTCTTCTTTCAGAAGGCACCAAGGCTGGCTTTCTTGTCAGAGCCGAAAAATCCATTCTCCAGCTGACTTACAATATTGTCCATCTGGGTGCATTTTTCAACATGTTTTAAGTTGGGCTCAGACAACTCCCATTTGACTCCAAGCTATGGAATGGACAGTCAGGCTCTGACTTATGTTGATGGGGATGTTGGCATCCCTCAAATCTGATTCCTTCAGGATGAGCACATATGTGGTCTTTTCACTGGTGACTGCATGACCAGTGGACCAGGAATTCCAATTCACTGGATCATCCAGTCTCCTTCATTAGGAGTAACATCTTAGTTCTCGAGTGGTGGTTGGATTGGATCAACACTACCATTGGTGTTCCTATACAGCCTCCTCATCCTGAGTTTCATCTCTTCACAGGTGCCTCACTTCAGGGATGGGGTGCACATTTTGAAGGTCAGAAATTCCAGGGTCTATGGATGAGAGACGAATCTTCCTTCCACATCAATAATTTTTGCTGTCCAACAGCCAATGGTTCAAGATCTAGATCTATTGCAGGGGAATATCATTATGATTCATTCCATCAATTCCACAGTGGTCTCTTACATTTCCCATGATGGGGGCACGCGTTCTTGGGACCTTTGTTTTCGAACTTTGAATATTCTCTACTGGGCTTACTCCCACCATATCAGCCTCCTGACTTGCCATGTTCCAGTGGTGATGACTTTAACAGCAGATCACCTGTCTCGGCCCTGTTGAATTCTTCTGACCAATTAGATGCTCCACTGCGAGGATTTTTGGTGGATTTACTCTCAGTTCAGGACTCCAATGATTGACGATTTCAACACTCGTTGAAACTCTCAATTATAGGCGTTTTTGTTCTCCAGTACCTCATCCTCGGGCTTTGGCAATAGGTGCATTCAGTCAAGATTGGATGGGATTGCACCTCTATGTCTTTCTTCCAGTTTGTCTGTTACCCAGTTTTCTAGCTATGATTCGATCCTCTACTTGAGAGCTGTTGGTATCCCCAGATTGGCTGGCCCAACCATGGTTTCCTCTTCTACAGTATCTTCAAGAGGGTCCACCTCTGCCTCTTCCTCTTTGAATATTTTTGTTGAGGCAACCTCAATCCAACATTCTACACCCAAGCTTTCCCAAGCTCAATCTTTGTGTATGGAAGTTATGTGGTCCTTTGCATGGCATCGGGGTTTAACTTCTAAAGTTGCCTTGTATGTGTCTCAATCTATCCATAGACTCACAATGGCCATTTATCAATGGAAATGGCACTCTTATAGCCAGTGGTGTCTCACAAGGAACTTCAACCCACTTCATCCAAAAGTGCCCACCATATCTCGTTTTTTGATCTGGATTTTTGACTCGGGTCTAGCTTCATCTACTGTCACTTTATATAAGGCAGCTTTATCGAATACTTTACGTTATTCTAAACATTGGAAAGTTTTTGCATCTTTTGTGCTATCCAGCATTTTCCAGTCATGTAGTCCTTCTTCCCAAATGACCTTTTCAATTACCCACCTGGGATATTAGTGTGGTATTATATGCTTTGTCTCAACATCCATTTGAGCCTTTAGCCTCATATACCATGTATCACCTTTCCCTTAAAGGGTATTTTTTGTTGCTGCTGGCATGTGTATGTTGTAGGTCAGAGTTGATTACACCACTTGTGCACAGGACTCTTTATCACTCCACTTCTGTCCTGTTACACTCTCATAGGTCCTTTCTTTGAAAGAATCTTGCAGCCAGGGAAGGGGATAAATCCTTCTCACCAATTCTTTTGCCAGCTATATCTCACCTCTACGACTGATCAGACACAGATCATATGTCGTGTCCTTTCAGAGTCCTGAGATGTTATGTGGCTCACACTAACTGCTTTCGAGGTGATGGCACTCAACATTTTATTCATTGTGATCCTTTGGTTTCTCGAGATTTATCCCCAATTACTTTGATGAGGTGGCTTTGCAAATTGATCCATAGTGCTTATTCTGGACTTTCTTTCCTGGTGAGGAAACTTCTGAAAGTCACATCTCATCAGATTTGTCACATTTCTTTGTCTTTAGCTGCCCTTTTTGAATTGCCCACTGAAGGACACCATAAAGGCTGATATGTGGCCTTCTCCCAATACTTTTATCTCACGTTCTTTACATGATCTGGCACTTCTTCTTCTGAGGGTTTCGACTACCCCTGTGGCTATTTTGACAACATCTGCTAGATTATAAAGAAGAATAGCAATGAGTATCTTTTTTCCTCCTCTTGTCTCTTTACCTCTTGTTTTCACTGGATCCTATTCTGTGGGAGTATTGCCCAAATTTATCAATACTACCAGTTGCAACAAGCTCTGTAGAAATGACTTGTTCAATAAGACCATCTAGGAGCTCACCAGATGAAATTACCATATTATGCTGGCCTGTCACTCATGGACTATCATGAGTCAAGCTATAGAGGATCCACCCACATCCCTGCCAATTATTGGATTGAATAAATCAGGGTCAGTTTTCTTTTAAAAATTTAAGAAATTTGGTTCACCTATTGCACTGTTTCTAGAGCACTGTTCTCATGACTCCCCAGTGTGCATTACTCCCCAGATTCTACTAGTAGAGCAAGGGAGTCCTTACCTCACCCAGTTTCCAGTCACTGGGGTGGTTGGTAGAGGCTTTTCCTCTAGAGTGTTCGAGCGTTTTCCTCCACTCCCTGGATGTTTTTCCCAGATGTCAGTAGGAGTGGCACCAGCCTCTGTAGGAGTCTATTCATAATACTAGTTCAGCTTTGATGCTTAGCTATCTGGTTGAGGTATGCTTCTTTTTGATCAATATCAGTTTAGTATATTGTTCATGGAAGGAGGTCCACTATCTCCTTGTAATTTTGAATGCAGAATGGTCCCATCCTGGGTCCTTGGTCAAGCATAATGGTCCACATCCTCTCCATAATTCAAGTGAAATGCTCCTTGCTCACTCGGTTGGGAGTGAGGATGAATGTTCATAATTCCAGACGAGATGAGTTCTGTTCCTTTGGTTGAGTAAGGCATACATCAGCGTTTATTTGGTCTTTTCACATAGTATACACTGTTAACATCAATAGTTAAACATTTACTAAATTTTTATTTTCTTACAATTCAACTTTTCACTTTTCAGTTAATCACTATTAACCAGTACACATAGAATATTTCTCTCTATTATAAGCATTAACTTCCTTTAGTAACTACATTAATTGAACAAGAGAGATGCAATTCCATACTTACAGCAAGGTCAGACTGGTGTATATCTGGAGTTTGGAAATCTTATTCATGTTTGCTTGGAGAATTCTTGCTTGGAACTGTTACCAGCTCTTTGAAGAACCTCAGTTCTTCCTGGAGAACTGGTTTTTAGCTCCAGACACGAGTTTTTATAGTATATTTTCTCTGTATCATTTCAATTTCACAAATAGTATTCCTGACTAACCGCAAGTAGTAAACTGTGCAACTCTCCAGGCTAATCCAAAAACAAGAACCAAAACTCTAAAGTAATTGGTTACTGTGATGGTGAGTGTTCCAGGTTTCCTTTTTACTCGTATTGCTATTATTGGTCTGGAGTAATAGATCTCACATCAAAGCACCAATTTGAGATGCTATCATAAACTTTTCAGTACCCTTTACAGTGCTACTAACTTGGTGTCAATTACTTATCATTGTCAAACTCGTGACTAACATTTTTCTCAGCGTCCTCACTGTAGCTTAATTTTATTCATAACTCTTAACTCGTGATTTTCAATACCAATTAACCTCTTAACTGGGCTTCGCCTAGTTCTTGACCTAATTTCATAATACAGGCATCCTTACTTACCACATTTCTTCATATATGTGTGTCACACTCAGAAAACGTAATTCTCTGTAGCTTCTTTTAATTCTTGAACATCAAAATACTGAAGTAATTGTAAAATTCCCTCAAAAATATCCAATTATTTCAGGTTTTGTCTTTCGGATTTCTTTAGATGGAGAGAAACTTTGTCAGCTTCAGTGTTCCTTACTTTCTTGTCGTGATTCCAGTAATTTGGAACACATCACTCTATGGCTACAGATTGGGATCCAATCAAAAGTATATCTATATATATAACATTACAGTCCAATTGCCCCAGCCACCAACGTGGGATATAGGGACCAATACTCCTTAATTCCAACCCCGAGTTGTGAAACCTCGGCTGGCTGGTTGAGGCTAGCCTATAATGCTGATTAGTCATGTACTATTCCACCTTTGATATAGGGACTAAGTTCTGGGTGAAGAGCATACCTGTTCTGGATGTAGTACAGTTCTTCCACTCAGATACCAGTCTTATCTTGGTACACCCTGATCTATTCAGACACTTTCTCTATGGATAATGCCTCACTGGCACATCCACCTTCTGAATGTGGGATTCTAGCTATAAGTGTCAGTGGAGTAAGTATTATCAGAAATACATTTTCAATCTAGGAAAATCTTAACTTACAAGCTAAATGAAAAAGATAATTTAATAAGCTGTAAGTTACAATAATTAAATCTTCACAAAAGGTAAGAACAAAAGCTTTTACAGCTACATAAAGTAAAATAAAATAAATTAAGAATACAGGTATGAAATTTAAATATTGAAGCTTTGTTATAAAACCAGAGAGACTCTAAAATGTCTGCTCAAAATTCAGCATTAAATATTGTAAAATTAAACATCAAAATAAATTGGATATTAAATATCAGAATCAGTTATAACTTAACACAAATGAAAATTTAAATGAAAGAATTGAATAAGATGCAGAACTACATATATATATATAGTTTCAACATTTAAACAAAACCATAAAGTAAATTTAGAATTTAACATACTGTGAATTTCTACACATGTCAGTTAGATTACAAAATTAGAACACCTAGGACAAAACCAAACAAATTACAATTTAAAATCAGACATAAAAAACAAAGATATTTTGTAAAAGTCAAGATATATATTCATTAATGTACTCTAAACTCAAAAAAGATGATACACATCACTTCACCAAGTCTTGTATGTCTGACATCCTTTTAAAGGTCAAGAATGATGTTGCTGTCCCTTAAAGTAGACATCTTTTTGGTGATGTTGACTGCAATAGAAGTGGATACCTGATGATGACTTGATCCTATTACCTATTACTTGACTGCCAGGGTTTCTTCCTTTGACCATTTGATTTTTACTCACTTGCTCCAAGCTTTTATACCCCACTTAATAGCCCTTGGTGATATTTGTCTCATGACACTCTCCACCTACGTCAGTGCACCCTCTTTCCTGGTACTGTGTATATAAGCACCACATTCGGATAATGTTATCACTTTTTCTCGACAAAGCGCACTAACAGGTTTTCCAGTATTAAAATCCTTCAGAGATACTTTGACCACTATCAGTGTTATCAAGTTGATTTTCATAATAGTAATTTATAATAACAATAAAAAATGTTCCAATTGGTAAGCCGATCAACGTCATGATTTCCCTAATTATTTCTGGTATAGAGGCGAATCAGGTCTCTCCTATATTTCTGATACTAGCATCGCACAACAATTGGATTGGGGGGGGGGGGGGTTTGCTTTCGGATGAGACTGTCAGTGATCTTATTCGTAATGATATGGAGACATATTTGGATCTTTGGTGATCCTGAGGGGAGCTGTGAGGCCACAAATGAGGGCGATCCTTTACATTTTACAGATAATTCAGGTTCGCTTTTTCCAGCACCTTCTTTTAGTCTGTTGGATTTTCAGTCCCCCTGTGGGACAGTGTAGAGTTTGCGGACTCCTAGCACTAGGGGGGCCAAGGTTCTATTCCCTTGTGTGGACAGGGTGGATGGAACAATATTGTTTTTCATGTTTTAGCCTTTTATGAAGGGGGGGGGGGTAGCCAATACATATAAAGACACCCTCTCAGGTCAACCAAAATCCTCCATGCCAAGTTTGGTCCTGCTAGCTCTAAAACTGTGGAAGAAGCTCATGGACAAACAAACAAACAAAAATTCCCACACGACATGAATGAATGTCGGATTGTCTTTTCTCTGAAAAAGGTGCTGTAATGAAAATAAATGTCCTCTAACACTTTTGGTTAATATTCTTATTTTGTTTTGCTTGTTTTCTTACTATTAATAATATTAATTACTGAATCCACCATTATTTTTGTTTTCTTTCATTTCAACATGATACAAAATTTCTATAATGTTTTAAATGAATTCTAAGAAGCATTGTAACTGTCACATTTAACATATAGAAACGTATAAGTTCTGCTTACAGAGTAATCTTCATTAATATTAGTTATCGCTTTGGTTCAATTGAACATCCAGAAATGAAAGATAAAGCAGTTAAAAAAAAGTTATGTTGCATGAGATAATGATATATGTTTCAGTTGTAAAGTTATTTCTACTTCATATAAATAGGTATATTATATTGTAGTTATTTGTAAGAATTAGTTTTGTTGATTACATATGGTCCATTTATAAGACAGATCTCTCAGTTATAAATAAACAAAGAAAGTCATTTCGTTAAATTTTAGGATATAAAATGCAAGTAACTATAAAATTTGTCAAATTATATGAGAGCTTTAAAAGTTTACTCAGATACCAAAATTGTAGTTTTATGTTTTGGAGTAGACTACATAATTTGTTAGGATGATGTAAAATATTTAAATTTCTTATAAATTTTCAATCAAAATTACTCATTTCTGTAACATGAGGAAAAATGTTTGTTTTCAGTAATTCTTTCAAAGTAAGTTGTATATTTGTAGAGTTTAATTTGTTTCTCAGGTAGACAACTTCCACCTTCTTATATTATGTTTTTGACAATAAAAGATGATATATTATTGTAAAAAAGTTATAATTTTCTATTCTGCTAAATTATACACTCTTAACACATTGGTTTAATGACGTGCAAACTTTGAAATACTGCTTTTTGGTGTTTGTTCTAGAAACCTTTTTTCAACGAATTCATGGATTCGGAGAAAGGCAGGAAACTGAAAAAGAGGTAAAATATCAAATAGATTCTTCATTATGTTTAGGAGTTTGCAGAACAAATTGTAGTGTGAAACACTTAATAACTAAAAAATAAGAGTGACCTTGAATTCCAGGAAAGTGTAAGTCCAATTTGTAACTGTGATGACTTCACCAGAACTTTTAGTTAACATTGGCACATAGGTTGGTTGTGTGTTTCTTTTTCTTCTGATAGTATTATTGTACACACAACAATAAAACTTTTTGTCTTTGTATATTAATACAGGTAGTAGTTTAGTAGACAGTCTTTTTAGTTTAGTACAAGTGTTTGTAGTTCTCTTTTATTTGCTTTAATTTAGAAATACTTCAATAAACAATGTGTTAATTAGGAAATTTTCATCTCTCTGTAGGGAGGTTTCATATGCAAGGTAACTTTCAGAAGTTTTCAGCTCAAACAACAAATAATTTTAAAAATGCAAATATTATAGCATTTGTTTTGTTAAAGCTAAGAAACTTAGACTTGGAAATGAGAAAGAAATTTTATGTATTCAAATGCTTAAAATTATTCTCAAGTATGTTAGTAAACTTAAGAGATCAAGATACTGGGAGCAAGTTACTGCATGACACATGTTAACTTATCCTTTTTATAGCGAGATATATTCTAGTATAGTACTGTGTATGCTAAGCAAAAAATTACCCATTTTAATATCTAAGAGTAACTGCTATTCCACCTATAAAACATTTCAAATATTGATAGATACGTGAAATCTAAGGAGAGCTGAAAAACTGTTATTATATAATTATTCGGCCATATGTACTGTTACAAAAATGTATACCCTGACGTAGATCTTAAGGTTCATAAAAATTTTAAGCTATATGTGAAACTTCAGAATGTGATTAATAAATTTAATACATTCTTTCTCATTAAAACGTTTTTAAAATTCCTTAGCAAACAGAGATTGTAACTTGCACTGAAGAAAACAGAATGTTGCATTGGATCACTATGTTTTTTTGTTGTTGTTATGGTGCTGACATTAAATTCAGTCTCTTGTTACTAATTTTGTCTAAGAATATTCCATTAGGTAGATGGCACTGTTTGTTATAAAAATAGCACCCATTTTACTTTTTGTAAGAAACTGTACTAAAGTCATTGAAAATATGTGTCATTGAAGTTTATTAACTCTGATACAACTTCTCACAAATGTTTGCTGAATCACTTGATTTTGTTATCTTACTGCATATGCAACTTATGATGTAGCATGTATAATCCTCATAAAATGGTTGTTTACTTTTTATTTGCAACCAAAGTCATCATTCACAGTAAGCTAGTTTCATATAAGAATTTCATTTTAATATCTTGATGAATAAATGAGAAAAAGGTGGTTATAAATCAGTAAAGTTAAAGTTTTCAAATAGGGTATGTAATTTAATATATATTATAGAGGAATTAAAAACTAACACTGAGAGATTAATAACAATTAAATTGACTTCAAAACTTAATACATTTGATAAATTATGAAACAACAGTAATTTTATACATGTTTACTATACACCCTGGAAATTAAATATTATCATAAATAAAAGCAAAGATATTATTAATTTGGCTTAATCAAATATTTCTTCTCTGTGTTATAGATTACATTATTTTTTTAATTATTTTCAATTTTATGGCATGTAAAATAAGTGGATTATTTACTAGGAACAGACACCAGTTTTAGGGCCAGAAGCGAGAAGAATCTCTATGCTTGGTTTGTTATCTGGTGAGTACAAATCTTGCACAGAAGGTATGCAATAAATATGATTAAGTTATATATAATATGTTATTTAAAGTTTTGATGTAAGTGTATGAATATTAATAATAACTCAAAGTGTGATGATTTCTTGTGAATCAACTACTTGAACACTAGTCAGGTGTTATTTATAAACTTTGTACTTATTGCAGTGTAATCTTTGTTTTTGAGTCAACAATTTTAATAATCCAGTTATGTGTTATAAACTCTATAGTTATTGCCGTGTGGTAATTGTTTTCAATTCAACAATATTAATAATTTCTGGGTTTGCACAGGTCCTTAAAGTTCCAAAAAATGCTTGAATTTTGCTTAATGAAATTTAAGTACTGGAAAATCAATGATTTTCTTGGAAAGGTCCTGAAAAGTCCCTGAAAAAAAATTATTTCTTGGTACTGTATATAAGTACCTCATTTAGTTAATTTTATCACATTTTCCTGACAAAGCCTCACTAACGGGTTTACTAGTATTACAATTGTTCAGAGATACTTTGAAAATTTTCATGTTATCTAGTTGATTTTCTTATAGTAATAATTAAAAAATAATAATAATATTCTACTTCTGATTGCCAAGCTGATTATGATATGAATTTCGAGATTACTATTTCTGGCACACAGGCAAATTGGTTCTCTCCTCTCAAATGTCTGATGTCAAGCTATGCACAACAATCGGAGGGGGCTGACTCTCAGTGATCTTATTTGTAATAAGATGGAGACATATTTGGATCCATGTTGGTCCTCCAAAGGGCTCTGAGACTGTAATTGAGGGCATTTTGGAGAAACTTTAGATTCACTTTTTCCCTGTGCCTCCTGCGTGGTGGTCTGGGGTTCTAATCATTATGGTGAATGCAGCAGATGGCCCGAAGTTGCTTGTTCTGACAAAACGACTTGCTTTACCTCAAAAACTGCTGTTCCAATCAAAAGTAGTCCACACAGTCTTTATATGACCTATAAAAACGAAAAGGAGGCCACTTTGGGATAAGCT
>NW_013668196.1:23006-43523 GCF_000517525.1 Limulus polyphemus | reverse complement strand
TATATATATATATATATATATATAATGCTGTGGTCCAATTTCCATTGCCACCAAAGGGGGATATAAGGACCAAGACCCCTTAATTCCAACCCAGAGTGGTGGAACCTCGGGGTCGTGGTTGGGGCCAGCCTATAGGGATGACCACTAATATACAATTCCACCCTTGATACAGGAACTATGATCAAGATGAAGAACATAACTGTTCAGGGTGTAGTGTGATTCTCCCTCTGTGGTACCAATCTTATCTTGACACACCCATGATCTATGCAGATGCTTTTTGTATGGATAATACTGTTGCTTCATCGAGGTCATGTGACGCTAGTAACACGTCATATTCTCGAAGCTTCGTGAATCCTCGTGAGGTTACTGGACTTCGGTATTCTTTTATATATATAAGACGGTCAAGACGTGACGGCAATAATGTAATGTGTGTGTAGATAGTGAATAATTGAACTGCAGTCAGAAGTATTGTAGACGTTCGTTGTTACAGCGTTTGTTTAGCGCGATTGTTGAAGTTGAGTGTATCGGTAAAGTTATATTTGGAAAGAATAAACCAGTTTTATTAAGTAAAGACGTGTGTCGTTAAAGTTTCAATTGACAAACGGAGACGTAACAATACCCTCACTGACCCCTCCACCTTCTTATTATGGGATTCTAGATTTAAGTGTCATCAGAGGTAAGTATGTTTTTAAAGTTAACATTTTCCTAAATTGAAAAGGTATTTCCAATAATACTTGCATTCACTGACATTCACCTTCCTCCCCTCTAAGTCCCAGTGTTAGAGACTAGGATGGTATCAATCACAAAAAAGTGATAAAATTATCTGAATGAGGTGTTTGTATACAGTACCAGGATAGATGGTGCATTGACATAAACGGAGAGTGTCACAAGACAAATATCGCCAAGGGCAATTGAGTGGAGCATAAAAGACTGGAGCAAGTGAGAAAAAATCAGACCAATGCTTAGATGGGCAAAGGAGAAAACCCTGAGGGTCAAGTAATAGCTATAAGTACAGCAGATGCAAATATTATTGGAAATATGTTTTGTAAGTTAGGTAAATGTTAACTTTCACTTCACTAAGTCTACTTCCAGAAGCTCCTACAGATATAGAACACCAAGTCATTCCATTGTTTAATACTAGAGAAAAGTTATTCATGTTATTTTAGGTTATGCAGTTTTTGTGTAAAGTATTTATTTCTATGGATCACTAAAATCTAGTAAGTAATGATGTATATAGTGAAACCCATGAATAATGAATCATGTTTATAACATGCTTAAAGGTAAATAACAACTCGGTTTGCAATGAGTATCTGTATTACTAGATTAGGTGCTTCAGGTTACACAAACATTTAAATGTCATTTTCATCACATATTTCATGATCTTCCATGCTTTACTTGGTTAGGTTCCTCAACTTTCCCTTTCTTCTTACTACTTCAGCAAAAATGTTTTTTAACTCTTGATGTGATTGGTTTTGTGACTATCAATACATTTTGACAAAAAGAAACTAGTTTTCTTTTATATGTTACTCTATTTCCAATTCATTGAACCAAAGATTCTTTATTAAGATTAATCTGGTTATTATAGGACCTTCGTCTGTCATTCGTCCTCGAGAATCAGTACTGAAGAGGAAGTACGGATTTTTAGAAAATGAACCTGAACTATCACTAGTGGAGAGGTCCAGAAAGAGGCTCTTTACTCCAGGTAAATGTAACATCCAATAGTTTTAAAAATCACCAGTTTTATTATTTTAAAAATTACACTTTAGATGCTTAAAATTGGCAAATCATTAGAAATCAATAGGCCTAAAATTTTTTGATAAAACTTACATAAACTGTGGGTGTTTGTTCCCCATATTCCTTTTAATTTGTTCATTTACTAGAAAACAGTAGTCTTACAATTTATGATGCAAATCACAAATTATAGGCTTATTAGTTTTATTATTTTCTTTAGAGATTAAAAAAAGTAACTTATTTAATTTAATGCACCTTCCTTTTCTTTGCTTCTAACACTGAATCTTCATGAATCATTGACTAAATGTATTAAAAATGTTAATTATATATATATAGAAATAGCCAGAAACTCTCCAGGACTAAAAGATGACTGCTTGAGCTCTGTTTTGTGTCGTCCTCAATCCCTTTCTCCATGTTTACAAGAACTGAAACCTTTGAGTCCAACATCCTTCTCATTCTCATCCCTGAAAATTATGCCATCTCCTAAATACCTCTCTATTGAAGGCCAAGAAACCTATTCACTTCTTCAATCCCCCTCTATTCGAAACCAGAAAACATTACCAAGTCCTAAGTCTTCCTATTTTCAAGGTCAGAAGAGACAGCAAGTTAAAGATTTTGATACCAACATAACAGGAACAAAACCATCATTTTCTGAGACAGACGTTAGTCCACTGAAACAAAGAATAGGGAGAGCCAACACCCACTGGGTTGAAGAACTGATACCTCCCAGCGTGTTGAACTTCACGTATGGAAAGAAACAGCAGGCAGTTGACAGCCCAGTGATTAACTACTGGAGGAAAAATATGTTTCCTGATGTCAGGGTGAGAATTGATGTATAATAATAAGTAGCACATAAAAAAAACATTATGTTCACCCTTACAGCAAGTAAGTTTCATACTTGCTGTAAATTATTAGCTAATATGACACACATACTAACAGTTACAATGCATTTTGCTTAAAGATTATGTACAATCTTGTTAAATAAAAAAGTGAGATCATTTGAAGTTAGTATGATGCAAAATCTTTAGTTCTTCTTTCATAACAATTATAACATATGTTTAATATATATGTGTGTGCTTAGTTTACTTAACATTCACCAGTGTTACTATGACAGTAAATTTTCTCCAGTTGTGATAATCATTCAAACTTTTGTAGCTTATATTGTATTATATATCGTTATAATAAAAAGGTATAAGAATCCATTAATTAATCTTGTTGAATTTGTTTTAAAATGGAGAGGTTCATCATAACTTGTTAATAACACACACTGTTATATTAAGTATTTACTGGTTATTTCACTTTGGCTAGTTTATTATTTGGTTTGTGGAAGGCTTTTAAACACAGTGAACTATCATTTGAACAAGTGAGTGATAAAACAATTTTCCTTTCATCATATTTCAGTCAGAAGTAGTAACCAAAAAACTTGAAGAACAAGTGAAAGCCCTGTCAAAGAAGTATGTAAATACTATCCAAAGATGTATTTCTACATTCAGGTATGTTGTCTTTTTGTTTTTACTTTATATGGAAAAATGATAGATTCATCATATAGTCTTCTTTATAACATGCTTGGAATCACTGTATTAATTTCGTGTAGAATCAATATTCTTGTAATAAACCTTCCCAGTTGATTTGATATATGTTTAAAAACTTTACACAGTTGATAGTGTTGTATATATATATTTTTCTCACATTTATGTTCAGCAGCATTCATTCAATACTGTACTATTTAAAGATAAAAATTATCTTAAATGTAGAAAAAAAGCAGTACAGAAGATTCTTTAATCACAGTTTAATATAATGTAAATGAAATACAGATCGATTGAATTTATGCACATAAGTATCTGATTGCCCAATTTTAGCACTGATACTTTTTGGGTTCATAATCAATTTCTTAACCAACTTTACATCCCAGAACTTTCTTGTCTTTTTTTTAATGACTTCCAACATTTCTTTTGTTTTACCTTCTTAAGGTTAGACCTAACTTTAACCAATTCAAGTCTTATAAGTTTTTAAAAATTACTAAAATTACTTAATTTAAAGACAATATTTTTAAAGCTCTATTTGACATTACTTGTAATGACATAGACTCAAATAATTGTCATGTAAATGATTTCTTCTGAGATGATAACTTACTTCCTTACACAGGTTAGCTATTTTTTCATGCATCTGCCAGAGAGACTTGCATGCCACTAACCTTGAGGCAACTCCCACCTAATTTCACGTGAATTTTACTATTGCATGATGATGTCATCACGTGACAAAAGCTCTCCACTAATAGGAGGGTGACACACCTCCATTTTACAATAACTTCCCTATGAACTTGCACTTGTGAAACTTCATTTCTTTTCCTTGGCATTGTATTGATCAGACTTGTTTAAGTTTTTTGTCTGAGATCAATTTATTGAGGTTTGCATTGTTTCCAAAACTTCCTTTATTTTTTGTGAATTCTCGACTGACAGTGATTTCTACTTGTTCCCTATGGCTTTTGGAGGTTCATTAACTTTGAAGGTCATTTGATGTATTGTGGTTTACCACATGCTTAATGGGCCTCCTACTCCCATACCATTGGCTGAAATTTTTTCTCTTCAGGCTGAAATGGTCTATTGGACTACAACCCTTACCTGATTTGCTTTAGGTAGTACCTTACCACTCGTGAAACAACCATAACTTTTCATTCTCTCTCTGGATTGGATTCTCAGGTATGTTCCTTATCTTTTTTCTGTATTCTTTATTATTTCTCTTTTCTTACTCCCTGATCCTTGTTTCTTGGATTATACCTTATTTTCTCTCCTTACTTGCTCTTTGGCTTTTTTTACTGTTTTTTCTCTCTATTTGATCCTTTCTCATGTCTGAATGACTCATTTCCTTATGTTTTGGCTCTTTCTATCTTGATTTGTAAACTTTTTTTCTCTTCCATTTCTCGATTTCCTGTCATTTGTATCTGTTTGGTTAGTTTGAGGATCTCGCCCCTTACCTTCTATTTCTCTTTCTGGTTCCTCATTTTCTTGTTTTCCACTTTATCTTTCTAACCCTTGTATTCCCTTTACTCGTTCTACTTTTTGTCTCGGGCACTTCCTTATGCTTCAGTTGGGCTTCTGTAAATGTTCATTTCCCTTCTCTGTTTGGCATGTTCCACTTCTTCTGCTGTACTTTCTGTACTTTGTTCCTGCTTTTTACTGTACTTCTTCCTTCTTCTTTCATTTGTTTCTTTATCTGGCTCTCTCTTCTAATTTCCTTTTCACCTCTCTCCAATTCCATCTATGGTCCTTTTCTCCTGGTTTACAGTTGGCCATGGTTGATGTATCGAACTCCTTCCTACACATTACCCTCGACCCATCCTCCAATTGTTTTTAAAGTTTTGTTCATCTTTTTCCCAATTTCTCTTCTCTTGTTTTTCCCTTTTGTATTCATTGGTATTGTGAGGGCCTTTATATGTTATATTCATGGCTTGGGGCTTTCGTTTTATGTTCATTTTTTTTTTTTTACTAATTTGTTGTGTTTGCTAATTCCCACCCAACTCTCTTCATTTTGGATTGATTCGCAGTTTTCTACTATCTTACTCTCCTGACTTTTTTCTCTTTCTTCTTGCCTGTGATTACCATTGTTCAAATGTCTATCCCATAGATGCTGCTTGCACCCTCTTACATTGCACTTCTCTACTCCCCTCTCTAGATTGATCTTTCCTTCCTCACCCTTTCCCTATTGGGCTGTTGGAACCCAGTTCGACTCCTGTGTCCTGTTGGGCTATTTGGTGTGCCTTTACGTGGACCTTTCTATTTCTACCTTTATTGGATGGACCAGTCACCTCCTCCGTTTAGTATCTTTGTCTCAGGATATGAATTCTCCCTAACTATCTCACATTTCTTCACATTTGATTTGTCACGTACATCTATTCTTCACTGGCTCTTCCAGGTGGGAATGTTGATACTATCCACATATTTGTCTCCTCCTCTACATCTTTTGGCTGTTTTATCTCCTGATGGTTTTCGACTTTCACAGATTGACATTCATCAATCTTCCCACCATCTTTGAGAAAAATGTATAATATTTTTTTTTTTCCGGGCCCTCTTTTCATTACATCGAATCCCACCTGTTGGCTGGTGTTCCCTCCCAGGATATACTTATCCAAAATCCACATTGAGCCAGGATAAAGGAAAGTGCTCATACCTATCCATCCTGGCTTTACATGTAAATGTGCCCATTGTGAAATCAGGTGTTCAGCAAGCCTCTGTGTTTGTGTGTGTGTATATATATATATATATATATATACTACCTTTACTCTTTTTCTAATCCAGAATGTACCTATTCTATGGACCATCATGGAAAATGCCAGTAATAGGGAAGTGTTCTGCCTTCTTGTTTGGCTTGTGCTTGCTGGCTTTTAAAATTAGGGTTTCGTAGTCATCTATTGCACTGTCCAAAATGAACTGGGATGTTGATCATGAAGGACTCTCACTGGTTGGACTCGATCGCTGGAATGATAGAAAGGAGTACCAATACAGTGAGCAGTGGGATGGCAGTGACATTGTCAGTGTAATGCAGGTCACCATTCATATACAACACTCATTCCATTTGTGCCGTCCTCCTACAGTCTGTGCCTGTTCGGTAGAGTTGAGGTGTGCACAACTTACATATGGACCAATACTAGATTACTACAGTGCCTTCTTCCTGAAGCTTAACCACACTATGTATATTGATTGTGTGACAGCTCAAACAGTCATGTTCACATTCTGCCTGTCCCTGTGACACATATAGCTTCTTTGCCTTTTCTCAGGACGAGACAAAATGTTGTCTCCCACAGTTATGTTCCTATGGAGCCCCTGCCATCAGGTGTCACACCCCATGGTCTTCCTTTGAGGGCTTTCTGAAGGATGCTCATTTTGTTAAAAATATCTATCTTTGCCTCCACCACTTCAGTGTTGGATTTTAGCTAAACTGTGCATGGAGTATTTTGGAAGTTAACATTTTCCTAATCTGAAAATGGATTTCTGATAGATACTTATCTCTTCCCACTCAACCTTCTCTCATTTGGAGCACCTTCTTTTCCTTACCTTATCAAAAGTTTCACAAGTGCATAGCAGGAGTTATTGTGCATGGAGGTGTGTCACCTTCCTATTAGTGAAAGGTTTTTCATATAAATTAATATGAAATTAGGTGAGAGTTGCCTCTAGGCTAGCAACATGCAAATTCTCTCTGCTGGATGCATGAGGAAGATTGCTAAACTGTGTTACTTTTCATGACTAACTAGTTTAATTTGTGAGATTCTTCTTGTATTTCTTTTTATGGTCTTATTATATTAAATATTGTAACTTAATTGTCACATTTCTTAAGTTTCCTTGGCTCTTAAGTAAAAAATCTTCAATTCTTGTTAGTCAAAAGGAAAAAGACGAAATTTTTTTAGGACATAAATTGAATTAATAGAATATACTTGCCTATTCTGATATCAGACATAAGAGACACAATGGATATTTTCTGTTCTTTAAGTTTTATATGAGAGGTATATATAAAAAAGATTGAGGATGAATTAATTATTTTACTTAGCAAAGTTAAAATCTTCTCTTTAACCTGTTTCTAACTATATTGGTATCATTTTCTTCCAGTAATCAACTGGCAGAATATAGGAAACAAGTATCTGAAGTCATAGCAGAAATAATAGATGAAGACCATGCAACCTTCCAAGTTAACAGTGACTTGCTGACATATCTGAAAGAATCTAAGAATAACAGACTAAAAGTTGTCCACAAGTATGTTTTTTGACATACTTAATGTTATTAATATGAGTGCTTGTGAACTTGGATTGTTATTTAATGCAATATTGACTTGAATGATTCATAACAAAAAACAAAAACTTTGCTCTGTGCCTTTTGTATTCTTTTTTTATGAAAAAAAACAGTATAAAAACAAAATATTATTATTTTGATAGATGTGAAACAATTGACTACTTTTGCTTTCATACATTTGTTGATGTTCATGTTCTTGGTACATCAGAAGTCTAATTGCCTACTATAGGATGTATTGTGGTAAAATCTGCATACTAAAGAAAATAGGAATTTAACTGTCTACTTTATTTTGATAAGGTTTGTTTTTCTGACACGATACATACATCTTCTCACACAACAGCGTTTCTCGATCTTCCACTGCCCCAAAACACATTAAAAAGAAATTTTCTCACTTGATGCACTTGTCTTTATATCCCATAAGTTCAAGCTGCTCATTTAGTATGCATAGAGCATGTGATAATCCTCCACCAATAGGAGCATGACACACACTCATAGAGTACCTGGTTCCCTCTGTACTATTTTACATTAATCTCACTTTCTCAACTGGCACAATACGAGTCAGATGTGTTTCAGTCAGCTTGCTTTCAGTTTTCAATAATATTGACCAGGACATGGATGATTTAGACAGCCTTTTTCCTGCTCTTTCTTTTGCCATATGGCCACATCCTGCACCTTTGGAGGAAGTACAATCTTCTACTCCTTTCCTTCAATTAATTACACATGTTCGCCACATTGTGAATGTTTCTCCTGTTTTCTATGATGCATTTCCTTCCCTTTTGTGTGAGATCTCTAACATGGATTATTTCCTCTTTCTCCTGACATTGAGGTTCATGTACGGTGGTTTTTATCACAGTTAGGTTTGCCTCGACCCCCTTAAGAGTTTCTGACCAAAACACTTTAGCACTTCAAATCCTTTTTTGATTCCCAACAATTAGATCTGCAGTGATCCCTCAGGGGTTTTAATCCTGAAGATTCTGAATCGTCTTTGCACCTTATTTCCAAGGCTTTTTGTCATCCTCTTGACGATTTTTTGCAGGATCTCTGATTCCTTCTGTAGTTTACTTTGATGAGGCTCTCTTCATCAGCCTTTACCCTACTACCTGACTGCTTTGTTTTTGGGACTTGTTGGGGTTCATCTCTCATCTTCCCTCATGGACTTATGGGTGACACCATTTTGGGGGGGCCATCCTGACTCTTTGGAGTCTTTTGTTGATGTGGTCAGGTTGCATACTTCCCTTTTTAATCATTTATCGAAACCTTCCTCCTCCACAGCTCCTATCTTTTGTTGGGTAGACAAGACCTTTGCTTGCCATCTATATTTGTTGGGACTTTGATCACATCATTATATGAATGACTGGCCAACCACATCTGTTTGTTCCTGGAGGAGGCAGCTTGTGTGGGTTGGTTCATGAAAGTGGAGAAGTCCATCCTTTCCCTTACACAGTATCTAGTTCACTTGGGACTTTTCTTCAATTCCAACCTCATTTAGGCCCAGTCTTTTGCACTGCATATTTGGAATGTAGAGCTGTTGGTCATCATGGCCCTATCCTCTCATTCTCTTTTGGGAATGTGGGATTCCTTGGCAGCTCTTATACCCCTTGGTCATGCTCATATGCATTGCCACCAGTGGAAATTCCGTGATCGTTGGAACTTCAGCTTTAATTTCTTGGATCAACTGGTTGTTTTTCCTTCTTCCCTTTGGACCATCTTGTTTGGTAGTTTGACAGAGACAGTACTATGACTGGAGTTTCTCTTTCACCTCATCATCCGACCAGCATCTTTTTACTTATGCTACTCATATGGGTTGGGATACATATCTTGATAATCAAGAGATTTTAGGGAGTTGGCCAAATCCAGGCTTCCTGTCAACATTTTGGAGCTCTCAGCTGTTCTTCGAGCTATGTCTCATTTTCTCCCCTCCCTTCTTCAAGTAGAGTTTGGAGGTCCTTTCCACTTCCCAGCTGCTGGACTATGAAGGCTTCCTCATGGGTGTAGAACACACATCATAACATTACATATCATTCTACTATATTGAGAAGAGGGCAAAGCTGGGAACCCTCCATTCTTCTACTCTCTGGAGGTTTAATCCCAGTTGTACTGATATTTGTGGGAGCTAGACTAGCCAAAATTGGATCCTCCTCATAATACTAGGTTCAGGTCTGTTCCTACAGTCAAGACCATATCTGCCCCTCTTCTCGATAATTCAGTTTGCAGGATGTTTCATTTTCCACCTCTTATGGGGGACAATTTGAGATAATTGTTTCTTGTTTTCAGTAGTCCCTTCTATGAATCTAGTTATATTTTCTCTTTATTTTAGCCTATAACATTATGCTGATTTGAGTATTATTGTTTTTTTGTAAAAAATAGAAAATATGTTTATTCTTCAAACTGATGTTTGTACGTATATGACCATAAGTGTATTTAAGCCTACTGTTAAAACCTGATTTATTGTTGTTTAGCTAGTCTTTATGGTACAGTTTGGCTTAATATCTTTTATTAACTGTGACTGAACCTATAGAGTGAGCTTTATTTACCTTTTACATTTATAGCCTGGTCAACAAAACATAGATAAGGAAGTAGTTCAGATGGTAAAATTTGTGTAACTTGTGCTTATTTGATGTTTGTCAAATTAAGATGTATTTTCTGATGTCTAATATATTTATGTTGGTGATTGTTTGCTGTCTTAATGGTTTTTATGGTTCCAAATCCCTTTTCTTATATTGACAAAGTTGTGAAAGTTTTAAAATAATGTTTTTATTTATCTTGTTTTCAAGAACTATTTTATTTTATAAGATAATAATAATAATACTGTTATTTGTAAAAAAGATATCACACATTCACATTATTTCAGATAATATCTATAAATTTGTGCTAATTTCCAAAGTTTCTTTAGTTATTCATATAGATCATTAAGCTAAAGAAAGTAAATGTTATTTAGAAGTTAGGTTTCCACATATTGTTATAATACTTGAAATAAAATTTATTACTTTTAATTTATTTTAAATTCTTCTGATTAATTTTATACATTATCGAACAAAAGCTGTAAAACTGTTGAAGAAACTACTCTTGTACCATACATCCCAATCCTCATGAGTAGAAATATAAAAAACATATATATTTAATTAGCTATGCTGATTGCCACGTTGATTTTTAGGTTCATTCTAAGTACACATCTTGCTCTGATTGGAAATTAATTTTTACAAGAATTACTTACAATGGCAATTCTGATCTTTTGTGTAAACATTTCATTTAGTGGCAAATGCCGGTACAAGTGTAAATCGGTTATTCCTTAACATATGCAATATAAATCACTAAATACGTTGGTATATAAGAATTTCTAAGCTAAATCTTTAGCTTTTAAATTTTATTAGTGGGCAATTACTCATCAGAAATGATGTTTGTTTGTGAAAGTAATTTAACAGTTTTAATTTCTAGTGTAGAATAAAGTCTGATTTACATTTACCATATGAATACCTGAAGAATTTACTGTCACACTTATGGGATTATTTGCAATTTTCCTTAAGGAGCTATCAGTAACAGTTTTTATTCATAGCTCTGAGGTGTGGTTCCAACCCCCCCTTTTATTTAAGTTCTTTATACCAAATTATACATAAATTCCTCATGTGCATTGTCTCTGCTACATAAGATGTTTTATGCTCTAAGAGAAATGTTTTTTAAAATTCTAAAACACAAAGTTGTCTTCTGATTCTTGCATTACGTGGTGTTATGCTGTAAGTTGACTAAATGGTAATATTGATATTAGTTTTATTTATGATAGATTCTTAATTATTCTCCTGGTAAAATCTGGTTTTTGCATCCAATGAATATTTTTCTGAGTATTGTTTCAGTGTTTTGTTTCTTAGACTGGCTAAGTTGGAAGAGACAGTGCAGTTACTCAGACTAGCAGAGAATAAGCTAGAAAAGAAGCTTCAAGACATTCAGGTAGAATATGTATGAAACTTCTCAAAACAGGTTAAATATTACTGATTTTTTTAACCAATCCATTAATTTTATTCTGAAAATGTTTTTGTTTACAGGGTTAAATTTGGAAATCGTTTAAGAGTAAAACATAGCCATGTGTGTGTTTTTTTTAATCAGAAAATATACTGAATTTACATAAAAATTTATTGTGAATAAGACGGAGTAACGTTTTGAAATATTCCAGTGCATCACTATGTTTCTTTCATATTAAGTTGTATTTTTATGAAGGGATTCTGTAAGTTCATGGACTTACAGTGCAAAAAAAATGAGGTTCAATTCTCTCAGTGGACACAGCAGATAGCCCAATGTAGCTTTGCTCTAAAACAAATACACAAACTGGATTCTGAAGAACTATGAAAGTATATGACGTATGTAATAGAATTTATAATTGTATACTCTAACTACTTTTTCATCATTATCTATTTGTAGAAAAAAGCTACCTTAAAATATCAACAAGAACTCCAACAGGTAAAAGACGAGTCTTATAGAGAGATGGTAAGTGCGAGTTCTTTGAAATAAAATTTTTATACATAACAGTGCAGAACTAATTGTTTTGGACTTGCTTCTTTTTCTGCATTAAAGTATTACCTGGAAAATGATGTTTTGTTCCATTCTCTAACTCGACAGAAAGGTACTGAGTGTTACTATTCTTTATTAGTACTTTTGCTTTTGAATCAATTACAAATTGCCATAATATCAACCTGCAAACAAATACTACTAAATAGTAAATCTATGTAGAAATAAAAGAGTAGACAGTTACTAACACTATGACACAGTGGAATGGCCAAGTTAAGTATTTGGGTCTCTCAAAATGAATAGCTTTAAAAAGCTGACTGGCTGCCATCTCACTTCTCTGCTGCCATTAGAGAGTAACTGTTGGGCAACGAAAAATGATGCATACACTGGATACATTTTGTCAAACATGCCAGAAAGACAAAGTTACTTGTAGTTATAAATAGATTAATATTTTGAGTTTTTTTAAATTTTGTTAGCAGGTTCAATTCATGACAAAGAAAGAAAATTGTTACAGGCAAACATATATATTTCAAACATATAAAAAGTACTTTGAATCAGCAATTTCTTCGGTTTTAACACCAGAAACTTGAATACAGAAGCTGAACAAATTTTTCTCGTTGAACTTGATTTTCCTGGACATAAGTCAGTTCTTCTTGAAACCCAAGGATGTCATCTCCAATTCTGTGACATACAAATCAAATGAATTTCTGATCCAGCTGTGCTTTTGAAGCTCGACATTTTCTGGCATATATTGATTCATCTCGACTGGAAGGTTTTTTTGAATGTCCCTGAAAAATATTTTCCAGGTTGGTCAATGATATTTCAGGAGAGTCTATCCAGTAACCTGTTTAACTCTGATAATGCTGCTGCAGTCTTTTCCTTGGCCATTTTTTTATCTAAAGACTAAGTTTTTTCTTGAAGGATGAAAGTTTTTCATCAGTATCAATCATGGTTTGGTTGCAACCTTGTATGTCTTGTATATCTCAAATAGGCCAATTTCCCCAGTCCTTGAAGCAGCCAGCCAAGATATGCATCTTCTGATGAAGATATATTTCATTTTCAGTTCTCATTTCAAAAACTTTTGCAAGGATCTTTCCTCGAGATAGCCAGCAGACTTCAAAGTGAAAGAACATGTATGGGTGCTCAGATCCCATTTTCTCACACATCTTTCAAAACACCCTTAAGTTCAGGCCTCCATAAAGTTCACGATTTTCATGGCATCCTTAAGAACTAAGTGGAGCTCTGGCTGCATTTCTCTGGTTGCTAGGTTTTCTTGATGCAGTGAATCATGACAACACTGGGATTGATCTCCTTAATCCTACTAGTTTTCTCATCATGGATGGAGTTCCATCAGTGCAGACAGCCAATCAATTTGTCTACTCGAGGTCACGATTCTTGAAGAAACTGTCAACAAGTTTGAAGATGTCTTCGCCCCTTGTCGTGGTTGATAGTGAATTGCAGAAGAGGAATTCTTCAATGAAGTCTTTTTCTCCCTTGTATCATACGAAAACCAAGAGCTGAGGAGTATCTCCAGTATCGACAGATTCATCTATGTGGAGGGAAAACTTCCCTGCTTTTTTCAGGGTTGTTAGATCTTGAACCAAAATATCCACAGAGATGAGACCAATTCATCATTTGATACTGTTGTTGAAAAGTGGTATCATTTTGAGTTTTTTTTCACCACTTCCTCTCTACAAACAGTCCTTGCCATTGCAATGGCGGCTGGCTTCACAAGTTCTTCTCCAGTGTTGTGAGGCTTCTTGCATCACGATCTTTTCAAAAGAGGCCACTATGGTTTTCTACAAAGAAAATATAGAAGACTTTGAGGCTGCATCAAGCCTAATTCGTTCGACACCATCCTCTTTATCTCTCCAAATGCTCAGTGGTTTGTTAACCAGATTTGGGTACACTGAAGTCAAATGCTGCCTTAGTTTGTCTTCTTTCAAAGACGAGTTCACTAAGACTTCTAAGCACTTCACACACTGCGTGCAAGAAAAGCCCAATTGTTCCTTGAGCTCAGTGAAGCCAAACTTCAAAAATTCTGGCTTGTAAGTGTATTGATACAAACCACTACTTTTCTCCACAATTTTTCAAAATGAGGGATCTGAAATATTGAAACCAAAATTAGTGTTGTGAAATGAAACAAATCATAAATTACCATACTTCAGAATTTGGTGACTGTCTTCCAGCAACTTTGAATGACACACAATAATCAGCAAATGCATTGTTACAAATGTTAAAAATCATGAATGTAATTGTTATTGTATCACGTAAAAAACACTTAACATTTATTTTGTTGAACAGAAATAAAACAGTAATTTCTATTGACAAAAATAAAAATAACTTTTTATAAAATAAAGTACTGTATTTCTTTAAACACAAAATAAGACCAAAACTAAACTAAAAATCTTGAAGTACAATAATTGTTGTACAAATAATGTTAAATTTGGATTATACTAATCAGATTAGTAATACAAAGAAAAATATAATAGAAGCTTACATTATCAAGTTCTGAAATCTGGCTATCAGGTAAACTAAGTATTTTTGTCTCCATTGAATGATATTATTTATAAAAATATCTGATTACCAGAGTAGTGGAATAACAGTGACTCTTCTTCAGGCACTCTAAAGTAAGTATAGTCCTTTGTAATAAACTGTGTTTCTTCACTTTTACCTTTGTTACATAATAGAAAGGTGATTTCTTAATTTCCTAAATCCCTTTGATATGTAAGGATTTCTTGTGAAGTTCACCACTCAGACAGTATGGAATTGTTTTTGAAGGCATCTGTGATATGATTTTATGTCTTGAGCTTGGATCGTTTCAGTGTGAAGGAACAGTAGATGTCATGCTAATCTGTTTTTTAATTTCACCTGTTTACAATTACAGTTAGAATTTATGCTCTTTTTTTTCTTCTTTTCTTTTTTTACATCAACTGCCTACTTGCTGTTCATGCTGGACCATAATCTTTAGCCACTGTTTAATTTTGTCATTAAATATTTGGAGAAACTAAAACTTACTCTTATGCAGGGAGTTTGTTTTTATAAGACCAGAACACAGACTGGAAGTTCCTGTGGAGCAGTGATTTAGATACCTATCTGAAAGCCGTTTACAGAGAACATTCTGTATGGTTTCACCAATAATTCATAGCTTATTTCTCGAATGCCTTAGCTGGAAGAGAATGACATTTAGCAGTAACATAACATAACTCTGGTAATAAGCAAAATTAAGGCCTTGTTGATAGCAGCATCAAACAACAAAATATAGTTGAAATACTATACACTCTTCTTCTATATACACTCTTCTACTATACAAGACTTCTTCTTTAAAATGGATTATTCTCATTTTTGGTGTGTTTGAGCCATTGCTAGTCACTTTAAATTTTGATTTGTGTTTTAAAAATGATTTGTTATTGAAATGAGAATTTCCAAAAGCAAGTTTTGAAATTATTCGTTTTTTAGAATATAAACTTTTTAATAGATAACTTAGTTTCACATTTTAAAATTGGCCACAGGAAAGCTACAAGCCTAAATATAGGGATGGAGTTAATATCAAACTTTGAAAATTACTCATTGCTTCTCACTCATGATAGTAGAAGTAATGTACTTTAACAAAAACAGTCTTATTTTAAAGTCATTTTACAAGGTATTTTAAAAGAGTGAATATTGTGTGTTGTTAAAGTTTATCATTTTTTTGTTGTATCTTTCAGGAGAAGAATATGTTGAAACAACTACATCATCATCTTTCAGCCTTTAACTTGTTTATTTGAAAAGTATTTACATTTGAAGATGATAATTTGTTATTTTGTGCTGTGTTTTGTTATATGATACAGATTCTTTCTACTTTGATTATATAATTTAGAAGGAAATATTCTCCTTTATTAGCTGATACTGTGACAAGCATTGTTTCAGTATTTGATCTGATACTGTAATAAAATATAACAGCTTGTAATTTTTTTGTCAGGGTTTTATGTATGTTGGTTGGAGCTGAGGATTCTTCTACAGTAGGTGTCTGTGACTTGTTGGCGATAAATTCGAACAATAATCGGACTGCACACAATCCACTTTTTTTTAAAATAATATATTCAAAACAAGTCAAATGTATGTACAAAATATTCTTTACACTATAGGATATCACAGTTGTATCTAAAACTAAATATTTCTCTTTTCTTGTCAAAAGTCCACACAGCCTGTTTCAATTACTTTAGAATCCAATTGACAAGATGAATTATTTTTCTCAATTCTGTTTCTTACTGTACAATCTGGGATAAATTCACTTACATTACCTTTTGGGTTACCACAGTTGTATCTCAAACTTTAAATATTTGTCTCCTTTTCATCAAAATCCACACAGACAAGTTCATTTACTTTAGAACACCCTTTGACAAGACAAATTATTTTCCTTTTATATGTGAAACTCACTTTAAAATATCAACTTTTAAGGTCAATCTCTCACACGCCAGCTAACTTCATGTTTTCTAACTTTTCTCTGTTTCTACTTTACTTCACATCACTTAACTTGGCTTCTTTCAATTGCCACTACTTATATGTTTTTCAGTGAGGCCTCTGGAATTTTCTCTTATCTGTGAGACATGATTTAACAATACTAAGTTAAGGTAATAAGAAAAATACTGAAGGTTTGAATATTGTGATATCAACAATATTAGTTAAGCCTTGACAACAATGTAGCCAAGTTACCTAACCAAACTTGTCATAACTATTGCCTTTAAAATTATTAACTTTTAACTCTCCTGTTATAAAAAACTAAACAGTCATTAACTCATAAAATAAATAAATTAATAATACCTACACTAAACAGTCTTGTATATCCAACAATGTATGAAGCAAATATGTTTTTGAATTTTGCACAAAGCTACTCTCCACTAGCCATCCATAATTTATCAGTGTAAGACTAAAGGGAGGGCAGCTAGTCAACACTACCCATCACCAACTCTTGGGCTATTCTTTTGGCAATGTATAATGGGATTAACCTTCACATTATAAAGCCTCCATGACTGAAAGGTAAAGCATATTTAGTGAAGAGAATTCAAACTAGCGACCTATAGATTGCAAGTCAAGTATTCTAACCACTAGGCCATGTCAGACCTCAAGAAGAAATACAAGAGGAAGATTAAAATTAAGAAACAACAATAAGCAAACTGTGAATTCTAGAACTTTTGTCTTACATGTTACTTCTGATTTCTTCTTAAGCAATTTTTAGTAGCATATGAATGCTTTCAGACATTATCTTTCTCACAAGTAACTTGTGAACAAGTCTTCAGTAAGCTGAAATGAATAAAGACTTGATTAAAAAGTACTATAAGCCATAATTTCCATGTTGATATATTTTCAAAAATGTAGTAAACAGGCTTAATAGGTATTTTATTTCCTTTATTTAGTAACACTTAAAGTTCATTTAAAAGTTTCAAAATGTGTGTGTATATACACACATGCATGTAGATTTATTAGTATAATGTTGGTCAAGGAATACAGCTAAATTCCTCTTGGGGCCTGTCATAGCCTGATGGTCAGGGCACTTGACTTGCAATCTGTAGACCACGGGTTCAAGTTCTCACCAAACATAATTGCCCTTTCGTTAGTAAAGAGTTGATGATGGATGGTGTAAACTAATTGCCTTCCTCTAGTATATCACTTTTAAATTAGAGATGTCAACACAGATAGTCCTTGAGTAGCTTTGCATGATATTAAACAGTCAAACAAACATCCCCCTTTGGTTTTTACATGTGATTTCTCTTAGAAAAGGTCAATGAATTTTTCCATCAGTTAGTCAGGTGACATCTGAAAGGCATCATTTTATTTTCTAAGTGGAATTACTAAAAATGATGTGAACAGCATATGTGTACTTAAAGTGATGTCATTAGATATGCTTCTGTATAATGATATGCTCTCTTAGCCTGTAATAGATTTTTAGCTATGCCCTAGAATGGCTCTGAGTTTCTTTTCAAGTATAAACTTTTAGCTCATAGCTCCATCAAAGACCCAAACAATTTCTTGGCTCCTAACACATCACAGCAATCTGTAACCCATACATTCAGTAGCTCAAAGTCTTGAATGTGAACTCCTCAAGTGTGCTGGTGCATTGAAGTACTCACCAACAATTTTGGTTGTCCTTCAGTAAATTCTCTGTCTGTAATCTGTCTCATTTTGCAATAAAAGGTACTCTTCAACTTTCTCATCATTAACATAGAAAGCTATTAATATCACATGTTTCACAATTCCAACATCCCGTGTGGTGTATGCTCGAATACTGTAACACATCTGGCCTATCTTATTTATATTGCTGCATATAACAACTTTATAATACATTTGAAGGCCTTATTAACCACTGTTTTCATTAGAAGTTTCATAAGAGCCACTTGAACACAACCACGAGAAATCTGTCTATTCATAATCAATGCTTTATTCGATATATTTCTCCAAACATGTCTTGAGAGTGAGTCATATTCTGCTAATAGAGGAATTATTTCGAAACGCTTCTACTCAGATTATACAAATTTCTTTTGATCTGAATAGCAAACATTGGCAGCCAATAAGTTTTGTAACATTAAAGACCCATTTCAAACCTAAATATCTTGTAAAATCTCCGGCTTTAAATATTAATTATTGATAAGGTAATTTATACTTTTAAATTTTTTTTCAATTAGTTCCATTTAATTATGGGATTTGGAAGCCTCGTGCTTTTCCACAACCTGGTGACAATACTTGATCAAAAATTTATATTTTGATTTAGAGATTGCCTACTGGTTGTGTTCTCAGTGACTAATTTATTTTGTTTCATACAACGCTTGAATGATTTTGTGTAATTTGCATATATCATGCAAAGCCTCACATACACACACAAATGTATACTGCCACATAAACTAATCAGTTACAGAGAGACGACCTCAGGCACCTGATCATTACTATAGTAATTACTTGAGCTAACTTCGAAGTTGGAAATTAATAAAATAGAGAAAGAGCCTTTTGTGGAGAAGTGGGATGATATGAATCTTTTTGAGCTTGTCCAAACTTGTTTTTTTATTTAAACAGATGGACTTATATTTACTTTAACACTTTGAATTAAAGTTAGAATAAGAAAAAGTAAAGAAACTTCAGTACCCTGTTAAGTTTTCATCTTGGGGCCATTTCGTGAGTTGAGATATTCGTGAATTTCAACTAAAAAGGTAAGAGAGATTAAATTATAATAATAACTTTATAAATAATAATTTTACTTTTTAAATTCGCTTTCCTGAAACAACAATACGATGTGATTGTGAAAGTCACAAAAAAACTAAAGTTTAATAACTGGCAATGAAAATTGAATTGTCATTAAATGCAACATGGCGTTCTGTAAAGATGGCAAACATATTTTCATTGTTCTAAGGTAATTATACCTATACAATACACAGGTAGATGTCACTGATAAGTAATGAGCAATTTGTATTCTTTAACTTAAAATACAACAAAGAACCATTGGGTCCTTCAAGGCTGTCTTTGTGCACTCACCATTGGGGAAAAAAAAATAAACCTAATCTTTAGTAAAAAAAATAGTTATATTATAGTGTAAATACACCTTAAAATATCGTAGATTCCCATCTCAAACTCCCTAAAAGTGCCAGACTCTACTACTGCAAATGGCAGCTTATTCCTTGAGCCAAATTATCCTTTAAAATATCTATAACTGGAGCTTAGACCGTCTTTTCTAAACCTTAAACGTGTGACCTTTGAAGAATTATTAGGTCGTCAAGAAATGAATGTCGCTTTTTTTAGATAAAAAAACCCGAACAATTTTATATCAAAACAAAACATTTGTTAAATTAAATAGTCTCCATCTTTATCAATGATGCTTTTTCATCTTACAATCAGGTTGTTAATGCCCTAATTAAAGAAATCATTTGGCTTTGAAGCAAAAAACGTGTCGATCTACTCTTTAACACCTTCCACATTTGCATACGTTTTCCCATTACGATGGTGTTGTAGCTAACGAAAAAAGATTGTAATCTGATGGTATCATATCTGGAGAATATGGTGGGTGGGGGAGAACATCCCAACTCCATAATCTTGCTATGTTAAACGTACCACATGTAGACGTGCATTGTCGTGGAGAAAAAAAAGAACATTTCCGATTGACGAGAGAAGGGCTTGATTTAAACGTTCCAGTTGTTGACTACAGATCTCTGCATTGACAGTTCGCTGTGGATTGAGGAGTTAGAAATGAATTACTCCTTTGATGTCCCACCAAATGCAAAGCATCACTTTCTGCGAATGGATTCCAGTTTTTTGGGTCGGAAGTGGTTTTTTTCTAGGACTGAGCCATTGTTTTTGGCGTTTAATATTCGAATAGACAATCATCACTGGTGACAATTCTCTCCAAAAATGGTTCACGTGCATTCCGCGCCAGAAGAGACGAAGCAACGTTCACACGTTGGAAACGATGATCATCCCAAAAACCTAAAATATTTCACAATATAGCTAACAACTCAAAAGATTTAGAGTTGTTTACATTTGGATA
>NW_013668196.1:21323-22996 GCF_000517525.1 Limulus polyphemus | reverse complement strand
ACCTTCTTTATTGGAGTTTTTCCACATTCCTCAGATGTTTACGTATTGTTTCATGAGAGACATGCAATTTCAGGGACATTTCACGAGTGTATTATATTGGGTTAGACTCAACAAGCGTTTTCAGAGCATCAATATCCATTCCAACATGTCCACCCCTGCTATCACAGTTTCTAAGTCAATTGAACGGAACTTGCTGAACCATCGTTGACACTTAAGAACGTTCAAAACATTTCGATAAACTTCTTTGATATTCTTTGTGGCAACAGAGGCATTGTTTCCCTTCTTGTATTCAAACAGCATTACATGACGAATGTGTGTTTCGTTGTGTGCCATCACTATAAGGGATTAGGGTATACTAAACTTTACACATTACATAGGTTACACTAACGTGACGTTTAGGCGGTTCGTTTAACCATTATATGTTATGTACGTTTTTTGGGAGGTGGTTAATGAAAGTGTTCCAAAACGCGACATTAATATCTTGACGACCTAATACCTTCGGAATATGTCACAAAGGAATTAGTGGACTTTATATTATTAATCGCCTAGAACATGTTATAAGCTTCAACAAGATCACTTCTTACTCTTCTCAAACGAAAATATAAGATCTTAACCTATTCCTGTAAATCAATCTTTCATCCCTGAAATCATCCTAGCAGCCCTCCTCTGAACTGCTTCCAATAAGTCAATATTATTTCTTAGATAAAGACACCAAAACTGTACAAATAATTCCAAGTGAGACCAAACAGGTGATTTGTATAGGAAGATAACTACTTTTGACTTCTCGTGTATTGATTAGAAGTAAAATAAATAGTTATATTATAGTGTAAATACACCTTAAAGTTATTGTATTTATTAATAACAACAGGGCACTGCTTCCTTGACTGGAGTCAATTATCTACGACTAGGTTTGTTTGTTTTGGAATTAAGCACAAAGATACACTATGGGCTATCTGTGCTCTGCCCACCACGGGTATCGAAACCCGGTTTCTAGCGTTGTAAGTTCGCAGACATACCGCTGTGCCACTGGGGGGGGGGGATATCCACGACTATACTAACATCTTTTTGCTCAGTCATGATATCCTATCAATATTATTTATTTAAATAAAAACCAAAGGCCCAAGTTCTGATCAGATTTACATCCTATCTCCCGATTTCCAGTACAGAAATTATTCAGAATTAAGTCACATTATTCACAAAGAAGTCAAATTTTATGTCACTACATGTTATGATTATGCAATGTCTATTGTTATGCGTGAGCAATTATTACACATTTGCAAGTACACTACATTTTTCTAAGTCAATCCCTGCAACTGCTTAAAAATATTAACACCGTCTACTGCTTTTGAGAATTAATTTTTATACCTTTTACTAAATAAGCATTCAGTGTTAGATGGCTGCCAATAATCACGTCAAATCATCTACATCCATTATTATCTCTTCTCTAGTTCCTCTTGCAGCTCAAGCGATTATCATAATATTCACAAGTCTTTTGAGGAGAAATTGTGTCGAAACTCAATAGACAGGTCAAGCGATTATTATAATATTCACAAGTCTTTTGAGGAGAAATTGTGTCGAAACTCAATAGACAGGTCAATTGATTATCATAATATTCACAAGTCTTTTGAGGAGAAATTGTGTCGAAACTCAAAAGACAGGTCAATTTATTATCA
>NW_013668196.1:19873-21313 GCF_000517525.1 Limulus polyphemus | reverse complement strand
AGGGTAGTCTGGTATATAAAAGAGGGTGACAACGTGACGGGACGATAATGATGTGTGTGCAGACAGTGAGTAATTGATCTGCAGTCAGAGAGTATTATTGAGCACGTTCGTTGTTATAGCGTTTGTTTTAGTGCGATTGTTGAAGTTGAGTGTATCGGTAAAGTTATATTCGGAAAGAATAAACCAGTTTTATTAGAAAGGACTTGTGTTGCTAAAGTTTCGTCGGAACGAAATTACGGAAAATCAATTAACAAACGGAGACGTAACAAATTGGTGTCAGCAGTGGGATACAAAAAAAATGGAAACGAGAAGCGGCAAATCAAACTACAGTTTAGCAGACTTGATGGCAGCAATACAAGAAGAACGAGAAAAGAAACAAGAAGAGAGACAACAGCTGTTGCAAGAAAACCTGCAACAGTGGCAGCTCGAACAACAAAATAAACAAGAGTGATTACAGCAGTTGTTGGAGGAAAAAGAAAAGAAACAAGAAGAGAGACAACAGCAGTTTCAAGAAAACCTGCAACAGTGGCAGCTCGAACAACAAAATAAACAAGAAGAGAAATTACAGCAGTTGTTGGAGGAGAAAGAAAATAAACGAGAAAAGAAACAAGAAGAGAGACTACAGCAGTTGCAACTGGAACAAGAAAGGAAACAAGAAGTACAAATGGAAAACATTAGTAAATTTAAAAGCGAATTAGATACGTTAAAGGACGATCTATTGACTGTTACACAAGGAGGATACATTGACCATCGACTTAATCAGCCCCAGACAATGGCAAGCTCCTTACAGAGCCGCAGCTAAACCCTAATGCAGACATATTCAGTCCCGTTAGAAGTCACATCCCAGATATGAATGTCAGTAATAGGAGTGATCCAGTGCAAAGGAAGCCACAGGAATTCGATGGGAAGGCACCGTGGGAAGCATATAGAGCACAATTTGAGCTACTGGCAAAGTTGAATGGATGGACAGAGGAACAGAAAGCTGTATATCTGGCAACGAGCTTGAAAGGACAACCACTGGAAATACTTGGACAGTTGACAGCAGCCGACAGACACAACTATAGAACACTGGTAGAGGCTCTGGAACTTAGGTACGGAACCCAAAACCAGTCAGAAGTCTACAGAGCCAGGTTCAGGACGAGAGTCCGTGCTAAAGGGGAGAGCCTGCAAGAGCTGGCTCAGGACTTGGAAAGCATGGCACACAAGGCCTACCCAACTGCACCACCCGATCTCCTCGAGTTGTTGCTGAGGGATCAGTTCGTAGATGCCTTGGACAGTCCACAACTTAAGATACAAGTGAAGCAAGCACACCCCTCTACCATGCAGGATGCAATGGCCAGAGCTCTCGAATTTGAATCCTACGTTAAGTCCAGCACAGAGGTACCAAGGTTGGTACAGTCATCTGGATTCAAGGCCAGAAAAGGTCAGCTTTCAGAGAGG
>NW_013668196.1:17590-19053 GCF_000517525.1 Limulus polyphemus | reverse complement strand
TATCACAATATTCACAAGTCTTTTGAGGAGAAATTGTGTCGAAACTCGATAGAGGTCAAGCGATTATCACAATATTCACAAGTCTTTTGAGGAGAAATTGTGTCGAAACTCGATAGAGGTCAAGCGATTATCACAATATTCACAAGTCTTTTGAGGAGAAATTGTGTCGAAACTCAATAGACAGGTCAAGCGATTATCAAATACTTTCATACGTGTGTTTTAAGCAAAAATTGTTGTGCAAGTCATTACATATGTCGAATGATTAACCAAGATTTTTACAAGTCTTTTCTTTAAGCATTTTGTTAGAAGCCACTAAGCCCTCTAGTGGCACAACGGTATGTCTGCGGATTTACAACGTTAGAAACCGGGTTTCGATACCCGTGGTGGGCAGAGCACGGATAGCCCCATTGTGTAGCTTTGTGCTTAAATACAAACAAGAAGCCACTAAACTAGTCAAGCATCTATACAAGACTTTCACAAGTCTTCTCTGCAGTAATTCTGTTGGAACTCAATAAAAATATCAAACGATTTTCCGAGTCTTCTCTTTAAAAATCCTATTATAACTTACTTGACAGGTCAAGTGATTATCCAAGGTCTTTTCTGCAGAGATGCTATAGCAACTCACTGAAGATATGAAGTGATTCTTCAACACTTCCATGTATTCTGTTCAGAAACACTGTTATAACTCAAGAGACACACCAAGCGAATATCCAAAACTTTCACAATTCATTTCTACATAAGGCTGTTGCAACTCACTAATAAAGTCTAACGAATATACTTTCACAAGTCTTTTCTGCAAATATACACTTGAAATCAAAAGATAGGTCAAGCGATTTTTCTAGACATTTTCGGTTCAATTTTGCAAAAATATTAATGGAATATATTGTACAGGACAACCTACTGTCAAAGACTTTTATAAGTCTTTCTGCAAAAATGCTATTGTAACTCACTGGATTGGTCAAGTGATTATCCAAGACTTTCAAAACTCCATTCTACAGAAATGCTGTTGCAATTCACAAGATATGTCTAATGAATATCCAAGACTTTCACGAGTCTTTAATGCAGAAATATTCTTACAATCAAAAGAGAGGTCGAGCGATTATTCAAGTCCTTAAAAAGTATTTTTTCAGTAAAAACGATGTTGTAACTCACAAGACAGACCAGTCCATTATCTACGACTTTCACAACTCTTTTTCTACAGAAATGCTCGTGCAATTCAATAGCCAGGTTGAGCGACTATCCAGTACTTTTGCATTTCCTATTTGCAGGTTTCCTGTTGTAATTCATTAGACACATGAAGCAATTTTCCAAGACTTTCACAAGTCTTTTATCTAGAAATGCTGTTAAAACTCACTAGACAGACCAAGTGATTATCCAAGATATTTACAGGTCTTTTCTGTAGAAATGCTATAGCAACTCACTACAAATATCAAGCGATTATCCAAGACATTCTCAAATTCTTT
>NW_013668196.1:12191-16875 GCF_000517525.1 Limulus polyphemus | reverse complement strand
GCACTTCACAAAGACTACAGGATAGAATTAAACAACATGTACCCACATCCATAAGAAATAAGAGTATGAATGAAAAGAATTTACCATGTCTTTCCTGTAAAACAAAAGTTCTACCACCAAAATGTGAATCAGTGAACCCGACTTGTGCTGACAACTACACAGATAGCAGGTTTAAAATTATTGCAAATTGTCTGTCAACCTTTCATCTCTATATTTTTGAAGCTACCTTTAAAACACATAAACCTGTCCTTTGCCGCCAAAAAGAATTCCTGTACAATCTACACATCCTTTAGTAGGTCTGTCACATTTCCTGATTGGCTTAAGGACATGACAATCACCGATTTCCTTACCGGCCTACTTTGATCTGACTCATTTTATAAGCTGTACTATTTCCTATAGATCATTTTCCAGACGGTTCTGCTATGATTAGTGTCTGGCGGAAAGCTTCAGCAGATATTTCCTTTGCAACATCTCATCCAACAATTGGTCCAGTTATCAACGCTATTTTCAAGTTTTGAACAACTCGACTTTCAAGATCTACATGTGCCGATGTTTCCGTTTATGAACGTTATATTTTAAGATCTGTGCAAGAACTCAGCTAACAGATGTTTCCGCAAATAAAAGCTATCTTCAAGTTTTGTACACCAAAAAGTTTTAAAGTAAGAGATGCGTTATTTTCATACTACATCAAAACATGCTGTAAAGTGTTCTCTGAGTATTTATTTCATAGAAGCAGTACTTCAGCCACTGACCATGTATATTTTATTTTCATTGCAATTATATAAGATCATTCTGAAGTATGCTTTTATTCCCTAGTATTTTACAACTGTAATCAATTTTTACTCCCTTAACTATCGTCTTTATTGTTCCTATTACTCATATTGGCCATATTTTTTATCCACTGATATTATCTTACATTCATTTCGAGTCTTCGCTTATTGTTCCTTGCTATATACTAACAATAAATAAATTAATGTTGTGCAGAAAGTAAATATTCCAGCTAATAGAGGATCAGACTTACATCTGTGATGAAGCCAATATCTTTATGATTTATGACAAATGGAGTCAGTAATGAATAGATGCTCTTGCTATAACCT
Organism: Limulus polyphemus; assembly: GCF_000517525.1. Taxonomy (NCBI): domain Eukaryota; kingdom Metazoa; phylum Arthropoda; class Merostomata; order Xiphosura; family Limulidae; genus Limulus; species Limulus polyphemus. Next base: position 15,778 of record NW_013668196.1, on the reverse strand, counting down.
GGCGAAAGTAGTAAAATGAAGTAGATCATGCCTTCATCCTTCAATAGTTCAGGGAAAAAATATTTGCATTGCTTCCTCAAGCAGATTTGTCAAGATTCCAACTGAAACGTCTTGGCATGGAAAAAATATGCAGTGTCTTCTGCTTAACTTGGATAGTGTGGCACTCGATATCATAGAATATTTAGAACCTAATATATTCTGCAGTTGGGAAGCCATAGTAGCAGAGTTATGTCATCACTGTAATCCGATAGAACAAAGAGTCATCTACTAGACAGGATTTAAGGCTCATAAGTATGAAATCCACAAAACTTCGAGATTAGAAATATCTTATCCTTGAGTGGAACTGTGTATGTAGTGACAAAGTATAAGATGATAACCTCACTTAGTTGCCAAATTGGAGAAACCTTACAATAGGCACTGAAGTGGATCTACCAGAGACATAATCTCAAAGTGTCATACCACATACAAGAAGGTCAACAGGTGGTGCCACAATATATGTATGCTGCACAACAATTCAGTCCACCTTGAATAGCTGCCGGCTGAATGACAAAGACATCTTGAACCTGTTGCTCCAGCGATGCCATGATGTAGATGATGAGATTCCCTTATGCATGTCAAGACCAAGGAAGGACAGATGCTTGATATAGCTGCAGATGGGGATATGTCCATTTGAATGTCGATATCAAGGAAGGAGAGGTGCATGATATAGCTGTGTAAATGATGTAGATAAAGAAATGTCCATATGAATATCGATACCAAGGAAAGAGATATGCTAGATACAGCTATGCTAATGATGTGTAGACGAGGAGATGTCCATATGAATGTCGAGACCAAGAAAGGACAGATGCTTGATACAGCTGTCCAAGTAATGTAGATGGGGATATGTCCATCTGAATGTTAATACCGAAGAAGAAGAAATACGTAATACAGTTATGCTAATGATGTAGACGAGGAAATGTCAAATATCGAGAGTAAAGAAGGAGAGATGCTTGCTACATTTGTGGACAATTTAGTTATTGATGGCAAAGGTACTCTTTTACCTGTATTTGTGCAGTAACCCACAAGCCAACCAATTATACCAGTAGGAAGTAACAAGGCCAGTGAAGATGAAATACTGTAAAGGCTTTAGTTTAAATTAGTGGCCACTGATCTGGGAGAGAACAGTCATCTATCTGTTCCTATAATTATGGTGGTTAGTTCAGCATTTACAGGACAGAGTATGGACTGGTACATGCTTGTACAAATACAATGATGTAAAATAGAGTTTATACTTGATACAGGAGCCATAAGACTTTACTCAATCTTATGGTGTTTCAATCACCACCTTAAAAAAACAATACTCAAGTTAGGAAAAATAATAGTAATAGTTGTGCAGTGAATGGAAAAGCTCATCTTTACATCATTGTTATTTCTATTAATAATAATGTAAGAATTGTCATTACAGATCTTGGCTCAAGCATTGTCATTTTATGTTTAGATGTCTTACAGAAGTTAACTTCTGCTAAACAACTTGTGTACCAGGCAATATGCAGCTCTGTGAAATACATGAGGACATATAAGCAATGATGTTACAGTTGCATGCAGTAACAAGCAAGTGGTGTTTTTAGATACAGTCTCTGATTGCACTGACAGCTAAAGCTGTGTTAGAAGTGATACATGCAACACGTTGCTTTCTATCAATAAATCAAGCTGTACTTTGTTGTAGTGTTATCCCTCTGAGAGGTTATGGTTTGTAGCTATGGTAACCACGTACTTAAGCCATCAGCATGAATGAATGAATTATTGTTGTTATTGCGCATGGAAAAGAAATTATCGAAACTAAATTGTGTAGATGGTATTATTTCAATTGCATCGTACTAACATGCAAACACATAGTTACCAGTACATAAGAGGTCACCAAGTGAAGATTGTGTAGACAAATAAAATGTAGAAAGGTTGCATTTGGAAGTTTACAATTTACTTGTTTGATCAAATGTCTAGTTGAGAAGAATAAATATCATCCACTATTGTACAGATACTGGAGACACGTGTTATAAAACAGCCACCATGCACCAGAGATATAGACCACCATTTGCATCAATTGGATTCAAAAGGACAAAATCACTCAACTGGCATCAAGGAAATATTAATTAACTTCTTTACTGACACGTAAGAGATTATTATTTGTGGAATTTTCATATCTGGAAATATATCTTATGAGAGGTAAGAGTTTTACTGGTAAATTGATAATTATTGCTAAAAGACCCAAATCTCGCTCAATAATTGCTTTCTGTTCAACTGGTTGAAACACGACTTTTACCGATTGTCGAATGTAGCATGAAAACTCTTTGAGTTATATGAACACTTAGAGGCACAGGATAGAGTGCAATACTATTATAATGACCCAGGCAAGCACAGAGTCAATCTGTGATGAAGCTAGTAGTATCAAAGTACCTTAAGGCTTGAGATTTTCCATACATTGTTAGGCACAAAAACTGAATGACACACTGAGTAGGGTCTTTCACTACATGCAACCTGTGGATTTGAGTTTTTTTATTGCATTCCCGCTTAGATGAAGAGCTTGTATTCTATCCAGTGTATATGTTGACATACAAGTGATAGTGACAAAGAATTTACCAAAGTTTTAGTGTGATCTAAAAGTCTTCATAGTTGCTGCAGTAGAAGGAATTTATATTTAAGATTATAAGTGTGAAATTCTTACATTTGACTTCATGTAGGCCAGGTAACGATTATATTTGTCATTTTTTTCAATCACCAACTTGTGCTTTTTTTAGAGAACCAGCAATATTGAAAACATCTTAGACTTGGAGATCAACTCATCAATGGAGATGGGGGACTGAATGAAAACCCTATCAGGTTCATTGGTGTTGATATACTTCCAGCTTTCATGCTGATAGATAAAGAATATCTCTTCCTATTTCCCATCTTATATGTGATCTAACGTTTGAAAGATTAGGGAGAAGAGGAGATGCTGAAAGACATGAGAAGCAGTTCAACTCCTGAAAACTCGTGAATATTAAAATTCACACTGGCCTTTTCTTTCAGTGGGCCAAGAGCCTCATCTTCAACCATCACCACCAACATTTTATTATCTACACCAGATGCCAAGACCACTTAGATGCCGAAAAAAAAGATAAATTATGAAGGTAATGTTGCATGTTTATTGGAGAGGTGTATAAGTATCACCTGAAAAGAATCTGCCCACACCAACGGAAACACATATTTTTAGGGAATTACATCATGTGATTCATTTTGTTGTGTTTAAAAGGTTTATTATATTTATGGAGCTTATCTTTCTGCATTCAAAACGGTTTTATTAATTGTTGTTGTTTTTTTGCAAATACAAAATAAATTTCTTTGAATTATGTTTATTTTGAAGATAAATTTGAACTTTTCTCCAGTTTCTGTATTGTTATGTGGTACTTGTTTAGTTAACTAATTGTGTATTGCTCAAGATTCTTTTTCGCGCCTGCTGGTCTCGTGTATGTATAGTTTAATACGGTGTTCAGCCATATAATTCGCATGACAGCTATATCCAGTCAATTGTTTTTGTTTTTGAATTTCGCGCAAAGCTACACGAGGGCTAT
>NW_013668196.1:10428-11851 GCF_000517525.1 Limulus polyphemus | reverse complement strand
GCTGAAAGAGCTTACATGTTTGGTGTGACGAGGATTCGAACCCGCGACCCTCAGATTGCGAGTCGAGCGCCTTATCCACCTGGCCATGCCGAGCACGTATATCCAGTCAAACTGAAGATGTATTTTTTTCGCTAAGAGCATTTTAATTATGACTGATTTGAAAGTTAACATTAAATTGGTTTCAGGATACCCCCTAAGATAAAGAAAAGGGGTTGTGATATATAATATCATACATCCCATTCTATTGTAGCTGATATTTATATTCAATAATAAAAACTTAAAATTTTCCTAAAGTTCTAGTTTAGAACATAATAAGGCCCGGCATGGCCAGGTGGTTAGAGCGCTCGACTCGCAATCTGAGGGTTGCGGGTTCGAACCCCCATCACACCAAACATGCTCGCCCTTTCAGCCGTGAGGGCGTTATAACGGGACGGTCAATCCCACTATTCGTTGGTAAAAAGAGTAGCCCAAGAGTTGGCGGTGGGTGGTGATGACTAGCTGCCTTCCCTCTAGTCTTACACTGCTAAATTAGGGACGGCTAGCGCAGATAGCCCTCGTGTAGCTTTGCGCGAAATTCAAAACAAACAAACAAAGAAGAACGTAATAAAATCTAAGTCACGTGAGTAATTAACTCTGTGTGTAGGACTCATTCAAAGGTGGTACGTACTATCTCAAAGGGTAGTTTTATTCTTATCAGATACAGTGTTTTGTTACAATTATAACCAGTTTTACTTGTTTAACTTTAATGTTCGTCGTTTTCCCGGTTCCTCATTATTATAATTCGTTTCCACTGATATCTGTTGCGAATGAAGTGTTTGTTCGCCTCCACTCCAAGTCGTTGCTCTTTCATTCAACTGGCAACAAATCAATACACCTGTTCTTAGAAACTCTGTTACTGTACCACATGCTTCCGGGAACATCACACAGTGATAGGTTTACCGACAATTCTCAGGTGAACTGGTTTACCCTTTAGGTTGCAAATGATAGAAGGAACAACCAAGAAGTGTATCACAGATTTGAATTTGAATTCTCTGATTCCGATTGTGATCGAAGAAAGAGACCAAACATAATGAAAAAGCAATATATATATATGAAGTTAGCCACAATCCTTGACCAACATTCTAATGTTAAAACTACAAACACGGCTAAAGAAGTGAATGCGATAAAAAAATTTGATAATTTTTTGTGAACTTACTAACTATCCATCAGGTAGAGAATTGTGATTTTAAGACATTTCTCTCTCTTATCTTTAATTGTTGTATCTGTAAAAGAAGATTGATGCATCTGTATCTTTATAAACCCTCCCTATAGCTCAGTGGTAAGCTTAAGGGTATAACGCTAGAATATCAGGGTTCTGTCTCTGCAGTGGGTCTTGTGTTGATTTGTATTGTTACGACAACGCAGGTCACGTGACGCTAGTAAC
>NW_013668196.1:6871-9453 GCF_000517525.1 Limulus polyphemus | reverse complement strand
AAATAATTTTTACGGAAAATTAACTAACGACTGGAGACGTAACAGTATTAACAAATATTAAATGACACTGTTTTATTAAGTGGTTTCCATGTGGAAATCGTGGAAAGGTTTTGTTTAAATTGTTTTTGTGTGCATGACATTAAAAAAATCAAACAATAAGAAAGTTATCTCATTTCAGTTTACATATAAAAATGTGTTTTGTCCAATGAATGTTTGTTTCTATCTGTTTTTCCTGAGTCTATCTAGAAACTCTTTTATTGAAACGTTTCATTTTAAAAACAAAATGATTTGTGTATGTATGTATGTATGTATAGAATGATCCCTTGAAAGAAATATTTCTCTTTCGAAACAGGAAATGACGTGTCTTGTTTAAGAATTTGTACTTTCTTTACACTTAGATTCACAGATTTAATTAGGTATCTGTTGTTCATCTTTCCGTGAAAAGTTTGAAAAAAAAACACTAGTTGTTGGTCTACGGCATGCTATTTTATTAAATATTCAGTTAGGTCTCAGTTTCAACCAGTACAGAAGGTGAGTCGATTGTTTTATTCTTAGTAGTATTACATCATTTTTGGAAACGCAAAAGTCGGTGTTTTAAAAAGTAGGCGTACCCTTATATTTTTTCGACTTGATTCGAGAATCGGGTCACGCTTACGAACTGTGCTGTTTGTGTTGTGAACCTTAAATGTGATTTGTTTGTGTGCAGCTTCCAACAAAGTAGAATGCATAACGAATATCGATTTGAATATGAAGAGGAATACAGCCCTGTTCGATGGGTAAGTTATATATATATTAATGTCATAGATGGTTTCTTCAAAGGTAGGCGGGACCAAGGTCAATTATGAAAAGAAAAAACAACAACAAGGGCGCCATTTCAGGTTTCAACAAGGAGGGACAATGTTTAATTTTATGGGCCGTTAAACACTCCTGTTATTTAAAGCTGCAAATGTAGAAATCGGTCTGTTTTGGAAGCATTTGCTCTTACTATTTCTGACATTATATAAAACCTTGAAACAGCAAAAAATTAGCATTTTATACACGCATAATGTTTCCAAAACAAAAATAATATCAAGCAAAAGCGAACGGCAGTTACCTGTCCTGCCTGATCGGCGTGCCCTGACATAGGTACACGTATTACGCGATTTCGTACTGAACAACCTTTTCAAGGTCCAAAACACACGTTTTTCATTGATTCTTCTTGTTCATATATTTTTTTTTTTGTGAAAAGATAAATTTATTTATTTTTCAAACATGCAAATTAAAAAAATGTTAACAGAAATTTGTGGAAACAGAGTTTTAAGGTGATTGTGATTCATTGTGAAACGTGTAGGAGGCCTTCATCCACCTGAATTTTTTGTTTAAGACGACAGAACTGATTGTTACTGTTAGCTCAGATCAAACTCGTAAATAACTATACTGTTGTTAGTAGACGTAATCAATCACGTAGGTCTAACTCTTAAGTCAGAGATTTAAGCCTTCACTGTTTTATTATTAAAAGCAAAACAAGAGTAAATCAACTTAAACTTACTTATCCGTATTATAAAGTTTATACATTATTAAAATACGATTTATGAACGTCCTATGTACAGTTGGCGAAGGTAGCTCAACACATGAACGAGGCTAAACTTGTCCTGTTTCCGAAACAGGAGACTAGTCTAGAACGCATGCTGAATAAGCTAGCTTAAGTAATACTTTGTATGGTCACGCTCACGTAAATTGAGACACACAAACCACCCTGTTCTCGTATAGGCACATTATACTAACTAATCAAGCACTGATAAATAAATTTTGATGCCACAAAGAGATTCCTTATTTTTCTTCCACAACAAAGTGATTTTTTATTATAACAAAGGTTGTTCACGTTTGACTGGACCTGTACCTAGCTGGACTCAGGTATTCTTTAGAACGTTTACATAATATGTAGAACCAAAGTCATGGAGTCTTGCTTCACCAGCTAGCGTACAGAATGTATGTACAATTTTTCCAAACTCGGCTTTCAGTGAAATTTAACTTTTAAGGTTTGTGGTGTACTACAAAAATTGGCACTAGGTGTATATACTGTACATCAAATTGGAGCAATGTAGATGCAACTATCCAAGTCAAGATGTTATAAACCGCCATTTTCTATTCGAGTGTGAATGAAAATTATAAAGTAAAACATATATGTATATAGCTCACACTAACGGGTGCTTTTGGTACAAAATGTTTCAATGTGTTATGCAATTTTTACTGTTGACGTTTCGACCATGATATAATCACCGTCTTATTATTTTAACAACTTTAAACGACAAAAACTTGCAGCTCGAGAACTATTACACAGGTGTGTGAAACGTATCCGTAAGAGTCTAGAAGGCGTGGCTTTAGGGAAAAACAAACACACAAAACCTGTTCTTGGCTATTTATACTGGAATACTGCTTTAACATGTGCCATACAGTAGGGATATACATAAATATTTAGGCCCGGCATGGCCAGGTGGTTAAAGCACTCGACTCGCAATCTGAGGGTCGCGGGTTCGAATCCCTGTCACACCAAACATGCTCGCCCTTTCAGCCGTGAGGGCGTTATAATGTGACGGTCAATC
>NW_013668196.1:4744-5871 GCF_000517525.1 Limulus polyphemus | reverse complement strand
TCAAAAAAACAAACAAACATAAGTATTATCACTGGTTCCCTCTGAAGACAATGGTTTCTAATACTCTCGTGTAACTGTACATACGCATTTCTTTTAAATATGTAGAATATTTTGTAACAGATTATCGAAATGTATTAGTTTGTGAGTGCGCCTATAGGATAAAAGCTATCACGTAGCATCATCACAGGTGTAGAGGCAAAAGTGTGTGTGTGGGTGGGGGGGGGAGACAAGGTTTATTTGACCGAGGGTATGTGCGCCTTAGACGCAGCCATTAAGGCCAGGGTCCAGTGCTCGCCTTATGGTCTTGGAATCTCTTGGGTTCTGGATTAAATCATATACATTCACCGACTGAGTCAGGTTGAAAAGAAGGGTGAGGGAGGCAGGCATCTCGGCCACCCAGCGTCCTATGCCACTTATCATGATGTATATATATAAGACAGGACAAAATGTTCGTTTGGTTTTTTTTATTATTGTTGTTGTCAGCTTTCTGTGTATTTTTTAACAGTATAATAAACTATATGTTAATCAGTCTGGCTATCGAGCTTTCTATCAGTAAAATAATGCCAAGAATGCAAGATTAAATTATTACGATAGTGAAGTGAAAATACAGTTTTATAACGAGTAAATTACATAAACATTCACCTTTGTTACGCTATGTCAAGCAAGTTAAGTTCAGTATTTGGTATGTTCAACAAGAACAGCGCTTTAAGCGGCACGTGGGTCATACGGCAGATTACAAGGTTCGAGAACAGTACTCCCTATTGTAAACTGGAACTGCTATCCAGATTGTATTGTTACGTCTCCGTTTGTTAATTGATTTTCCGTAACTTCGTTCCGACGAGACTTAAGCGACACAAGTTCTTTCTTAATAAAAACTGGTTTATTCTTTCCGAATATAACTTTACCGATACACTCAACTTCAACAATCGCGCTAAACAAACGTTATAACAACGAACGTGCTCAATAATACTTCTGACTGCAGCTCAATTACTTACTGTCTACACACACATTACCTTCCCCCGTCACGTTGTCACCCTCTTTTATATACCCGACTACCCTATATCTAGTAAATACTAGAGCATTCGCCAAGGTAGAGGATAGTTCTAGAAACGTGGCGTCACAGTAGT
>NW_013668196.1:0-3744 GCF_000517525.1 Limulus polyphemus | reverse complement strand
GCTGCCATTGTTGTAGGTTTTCTTGCAACTGATGTTGTCTTTCTTCTTGTTTCTTTTCTTTTTCCCCTAACAACTGTTGTAATTTCTCTTCTCGTGCTTCTTGTTTCTTTTCTTGTTTATTTTGTCGTTCTTCTTGTTTCTTTTCTTTTTCCTCCAACAACTGCTGTAATTTCTCTTCTTGTTTCTTTTCTTTTTCCTCTAACAACTGTTGTAATTTCTCTTCTCGTTCTTCTTGTTTCTTTTGCTGTTTGTGTATTGCTGCCATCAAGTCTGCTAGGCTGTAGTTTGATTTGCCGCTTCTCGTTTCCATTTTTTTTCTATCCCACTTCTGACACCAATTTGTTACGTCTCCGTTTGTTAATTGATTTCCCGTAAATTCGTTCCGACGAAACTTTAGCGACACAAGTCCTTACTTAATAAAACTGTTTATTCTTTCCGAATATAACTTTACCGATACACTCAACTTCAACAATCGCGCTAAACAAACGCTATAACAACGAACGTGCTCAATAATACTTCTGACTGCAGATCAATTACTTACTGTCTACACACTCATTACCTTCCCCCGTCACGTTGTCACCCTCTTTTATATACCCGACTACCCTATATCTAGTAAATACTAGAGCATTCGCCAAGGTACAGGATAGTTCTAGAAACGTGGCGTCACAGTAGTCATGTGACTCGCTGACGCAACAGTATGATGATACGTGCATCTCTGGTTTGTTTCATGACTGAGCGGGATCCTTGCTTCCCTCCTCGTAGTTCAGCGGTAAGATTGAGGGCTTATAGCGCTCAAACTTAGGTTTCGACAGTAACGTGGAGAGGAGATAGGCTCATTGACACTTTTCAAGCATCGCACGGCAATGCTTTTTAGGGGGTGTTGGGTTGGAGATGTTAGGGGATATCATGGGGACTGTGGGTTATCCCTGGTACACGTAGGGTAATCAAGTGTGCTTTTTCGTAGTTGTGGACATTTTTTATGACTGAGAAAAAGGGGATTTTGGGGGCGTAAGAGCAGAAAGGTAGGAGCTTGAGACCACCCAGCCACCCCCTCTCTCTACACGTCACTGGGTTTCGACACCCGCGGAAATAGCCCATTGAATAGTTTTGCGCTTTACAACAAACAAGACCTTGTCGAAACGTTGTACAGTTGCTATTGTGTTATATACTTGCAATTAAGCTTTCTTCGTTAACCAAATCTCTAAACTATGTTAATCTCAAAGTGGCTTCTTCATTATTAATGAGAAAATATGTATTGACATTTAACTACTTAATATTGTGTTTTGTGTGTGATTGTGTTCTTAGTCTCGTACAGCTATGTTGTAACTTTTACATGCAATTTCTAGATGTCTTTTGTTTTAACATTTAGAATATTTCTATCGTGACAGGGCGAACGACATTTTCAAGAACGTATTTTTTATATAGTTATTTTATTATCGTGTAAAAGTACATGAAAGCTGTATTGGTTATCTTGAGGATTAATGTCATATCCTGAAAGAATGTTCCCTGGAATCGAACGGGCTTGGTGACCTCCGGTTGTACAGTAGTTTCTAGACACCTGGGTAAGCTCAGCGTTAGGTCTGTTGATCGTTCAGTTGTTGTTGTACAAGGCGTGGTTAGAGTTGTAGTTTACGTATTAAAAATCCGACGAACATTGGATATATATATAAATACTTTAGCGTTATAATATTTGATCTTTTCTACTGAGAATCACTGCTGCTTTTCTATGTTTCAGAGCTGGAAGAAGATCGTTTTGCTGATTGTAGGGGTAAGTACAAAGTTTTAAAAGTAAATTGTGATTTGTGACAAGAAACTGCTAGTTGGACTGAGTATGAAGTAAGCCTGACAACATAAGTTTGTAATATTACGTGTCTATGTGTGTGTCTGTTTGGTGTTTGAATAGAATCTCAGCTTTCATCATTATACCTTTCCTTTAGTTAACTTTAAAAAACTACTTTTATGACTATTTTACAATAGAGTAACATTTTACGATTGGAAGTTCTGGTTTCATTTGTTTTGCCAGAGAATAAGTTAATAATGTAGGGATTTTATTCTCCATGTAAAGTCGAGACATCTTAGCCTGCTACGTGATCATTGGCTGGATCAAATGATATGGCCACTTCCATCTCTATCTTGTTTGTTTCCTTTTGTCAAGTTCAGTAGCCAGCCCTACATAGATTTTATATTCAGCGATAATTTTTTCCCGCTTATAGTTGTTTGTTTACTTTTTTATAAGATAGAGTACATGGGTTACTAAGTTATAGGATGTATTCTACATCTTTATAAATTTTTACATATAATAATAATAATAATAAAGTAACTATTCAAAGATCGTAAAGACTATTTTACTCTATAAAATGATGATATAAAATTATAGATACCGCTAGAACTAGTTAGACGCTAGGCCTGTTGATGAAAGATGACGATGAACGAAAATAAGAAATCTCGATTTTGGCTATTTGCCGCTTTTCGACTTTCAGACGCTCTGGATAGCTGAAAAGCGGCATATAAACCGGAGATAGAGTAACTATGCCAGGTGGATCTTCATATCTAGCTTCTGATTGCAGGATTGCTTTAATAGAGGCGTCCGTGACATCCCTACATAGAGACTGTCAGCGCACTTTCCGATATTTTAAGACCATCTATGTTAAAATGTGTTGAAAAATATTTTCGTTTTGTTTGTGGTTTGTAAACTAAACCTCTTCATCATTATCATATTGTATACATAAACAGTATCAACAACTTTATGTGTTTAGTTATAAATTATCAATGAACAGGATGTGTACAATATTAAACTCTGTCAATTCTATTGTGGCCCTCGCGCTCGATATTATGTCCTTGATTATTGACCCCCTAGCGTGTTGATTATCCGAGTAGAAAGAAATGCTGGAAACTTCCGTTTCTCTCTTTAATAATAGGAAATCGTAACGCGGTATTCTGGAAAGTTCTAGTAGTATTACAGGATTGAATATAATTCTATAAAAAAATTATTGTTCAGATTTTACTCCGTGATCATATGGTTAGGTTCCTCTGATTATCCAGCAGCCATTCGTTTCAAAATATTACCTGAAGTAAAGAAGTTTTTTGTATTTTATATATTTTTTCTCCAAGCTGACATTTCACGTGCTATTTACAAAAATAAAGTTTTGTTTTATTGTGAAACAAGTTTGGATCACTTATGGCGAGTCAAAGTTAATTATACCTCATTCGCCAAATTCCAGAACATACTGTTGTGTTGGTCAAATGTACCTTTGAACGTTACAAACTAAGTAATGAAATTAATGTTTTGGTACCACAACCAAAAATGTGTTTATTGTGAAGTTTTAGTTTAATGAGTTTTTATATACTTTAATAAAGTTTAAATGTGAACTTTGTTGAAAGGAAATCATTCCCAAGAAGGTTAAAGACTTGTGTGAACACCGACACTGACGTATACAAGATTTCCAAGAAGGTTAAATACTTGTGTGAACACCGACACTGACGTATACAAGATTTCCAAGAAGGTTAAATACTTGTGTGAACACCGACACTGACGTATACAAGATTTCCAAGAAGGTTAAATACTTGTGTGAACACCGACACTGACGTATACAAGATTTCCAAGAAGGTTAAAAACTTGTGCGAACACCGACACTGATGAATACAAGATTTCCAAGAAGGTTAAAAACTTGTGTGAACACCGACACTGATGAATACAAGATTTCCAAGAAGGTTAAAAACTTGTGTGAACACCGACACTGATGA
>NW_013668195.1:167958-170085 GCF_000517525.1 Limulus polyphemus | reverse complement strand
GTCACACACTAAACATATACATATATTGTACTACTTCAGAATGTTAATGTTGTCATTGTCACACACTAAACATATACATATATTGTACTACTTCAGAATGTTAATGTTGTCATTGTCACACACTAAACATATACATATATTGTACTACTTCAGAATGTTAATGTTGTCATTGTCACACACTAAACATATACATATATTGTACTACTTCAGAATGTGACAACATTAAGTATGTTTGATGTGTGACAATGACAACATTAACATTCTGAAGTAGTACAATATATGTGTATGTTTGATGTGTGACAAACATATATTGTACTACTTCACATTCTGACAACATTAATTGTCACACACTAAACATATACATCTGTTGTACTGCTTCAAAATGTTGATGTTGCCACACGCTTAACATATGCATTAACACCACTGTTTCAACACAATAGTATTACTAAATGCTAAACATACATATCCACAGTATTACTTCAACATAATATTATTATCACACACAAACCTAATAGAAGTTTAGGACGTATTTTTAGATACACTGATTAAAAGTCAAATACTTATTAAATACTTCTTTATACAAATGTGTAATTAGGCCTCACTTGGAGTATTGTATACTTGTTTCTTTGTTATGAATTTCGCGCAAAGCTACACGAGGGCTATCTGCGCTAGCCGTCCCTAATTTAGCAGTATAAGACTAGAGGGAAGGCAGCTAGTCATCACCACCCACCGCCAACTCTTGGGCTACTCTTTTACCAACGAATAGTGGGATTGACCGTCACATTATAACACCCCACGGCTGAAAGAGTGAGCATGTTTGGTGTGACGGGGATTTGAGCCCACGACCCTCAGATTGCGAGTCCAGCGCCCTAACCACCTGGCCATGGCGGGCCTATCCCACACAAAACATGGGCATCTACAGTATTACTGCAACATAATACTGTTGTCACACACAAAACATGGACATCTACAGTACTGCTTCAACATAATATTGTTGTCATGCACTAAACATTTGGATCTGTATACTGTTATTTGAGATACTTTTTAACGTTTGAAGAGATAAAAAGAGATTTTTTTTTTCAAAATTAAACTCGCTCTTTTTGTATACAATTATAGTCAATACACGAGACTCTTTCTTCCTTTTTTTATTAAAGTTTCTACTCCAAAATTAGGCTTCTTCTGTCTCACACAGATTTCTGTTTCTGTGATAATATAAAATTATAGTTCTATTTATACTTAACTAAAAACAACTCCTGGAACGATAATTTGTTTAACTTTCAAGCAAAGTTGCTTTCAATCATTTTCTACTTTGCAGGATTGTTCCATAAATTATTGTAGTGTTCCAAAATACTATATTAATCACTTAACAGCACTGTACTAAAATACCATTGCCTAAATGCCAGTTCAATACCGAAAAAAAGGAAAAATTGTAGCTCAACATTACTGTACCAAAATAATAGAGATTGCTACCACTATTGACTACTCATCGGTCCTGTAGCAAAATACTATAAACTACACATCAGTACCATGCTAAAAGACTGTAGCCTTTCCCCAATAAACTACAGACTGTTCACCCGTGTTGTACTGACAGACTATGCTATCAACTAATCACCAGTACTGCACTGAAAGAATGCCAACTTTACTCACCAGTGTTGTACCGACAGACAATACATTTAGTTTGTTTGCTTGTTTCAGAACAAAGCCACATTAAGCTATCTGTTGTGTCCACCGCGGAGAATCAAACTCCTGATTTTAACGTTGTAAGTCCGTAAACTTATCGCTTCTCCAAGGGGGGACTAGACAATAGATGAATGATCAGTACTATCTGCTGCGTCCACCGCGGAGAATCAAACTCCTGATTTTAACATGGTAAGTCCGTAAACTTATCGCTTCTCCTAGGGGGGACTAGACAATAGATGAATGATCAGTACTATCTGCTGCGTCCACCGCGGAGAATCAAACTCCTGATTTTAACGTTGTAAATCCGTAAACTTATCGCTTCTCCAAGGGGGACTAGACAATAGATGAATGATCAGTACTATCTGCTGCGTCCACCGCGGAGAATCAAACTCCTGATTTTAACGTTGTAAATCCGTAAACTTATCGCTTCTCCAAGGGGGACTAGAC